>NC_045980.1:4117799-4195194 GCF_010909765.2 Amblyraja radiata
ATTCAACCCAATTTTACAGGTAACTACACATGAAGGACATTCCAAAGTTTCTTAAACTTGCCGTTGACACTAATATAAGAAATAAACAAAAATTGATGGGCTTTATTAAAAATTAAGCAAATACTCCAATACATGCTCAGAACATTTTTTTTAATCCTCTACCAGGGAAGGTTCGTTTTCTGCTCTTTTAGTTTGGTTGTTTAGAGATTTAGAGTAGAAACAGGCTGACCCGGTGATCCCCGTACACTAGCACTATCCTACATACTTGGGACAATTTATAATTTTACTTCGGAGTCTCGTGAGTGACTACGTGAAGACGCCGCCAGCACGCGTGTGCGACATAGCGTCTCACGCAGTGCAACAGCGACGGGCGGGGGTGGAGCGCTCCCGCGGAAAAATTGAAACGGACCTACAAAAATTATATTGAAGTTTTATTTCTTCCCCTTGCTGTGTTTTATGTTGCAGCACGTTGGACAAGGGGAAGAAAAAATGGACACCTGGACCGCAGGCTGCGGGGAACCAGGTAGGTCCCGGCAGCCGACAACCATGGACGCCCAGCGGCTCCAGGACTGCAGGCTGCGGGGAACTGGGAAAGTTCCGACAGCTGACAGCCACGGGTGACCAACGGCTCCAGGACCGCAGATTGCGGGGAACTGGGAAAGTTCCGACAGCCGACAGCCAGGGACGACCGGCGCAGGCTGAGCCCAGCACCGCGAGCTGTATATACGGAAACAGTGCAGCGGGCTGGAGGCAAGCAGAACAGGAGTCGGTCCGGCCGATAGACTCGGGGAGTCCGGCCAGGAGGACGTACTGCCCAAGGGCAGTGGAAGTGACCGTTGGAGTGGATACTAAGGTCCACTTACAGAATCCAACTCTACCAAGCTGAATCCAGCGCCATGAGCCGTACAGCTCAAATCAGCGCAGCAGGCTGGAGGCAAAGCCCAGCAGGATTCAGCCTGGCCGATCATCCTCATCTGAGTCCGGCCGAGAGGACGCGCTGCCCGAGTGCAGCAGAGGTCCGCCCGTGACTTGCTCCGGGAGATGGAGCAAGCTCACTATAGGAGTCTTCGCACTCCCACAACAGCACCTTATCGAGGGCTGTAAAACAATGCATCTCCCTCAACATTGTGGACCAGGGCTGGGCTGGCCCTGAAGAAGGGGACGTGGCTGAAAAAAACGGCAGTGTGCAGGGGGTGCAGAATCCTAAGGAGCTACTGGGAGTGATCACCAAAATTACGGATCAACGAAAAGTACCATTGCAGACCAAGCTGGCGGCCAGCATCGACTACCTGTACTTCCATCCTCTGCAGGAACAGGTAACAAGATTACAGAGAAGTATAGGCCTCCTGTGAACTTTACTTCGTTAAAAATGCCTGCAGCAAACAATGCGATCTGGGGGTACAGTGGGACTGGCACAAAAACCCAGGAGGTCAAACTACAGAAGATTTAAAACTTCTGACAGCGGGCATATCATTGGTTGCTCGCCCAGACGATGGTACAGAGATGACAGCAGGATTGACATTGCTCCTCAATACCCACAATGAAATCAATTCCTTGCGAGAGCACAGTAAACCTGCACTAAACCCCAAATTTGCAGGGTTGTGTGAAATAGCTGCAACACAACCAGGGGGAAAACTTGTTTAAACAAGTAAAAAAGCTCGACGAAGTGTTTAAAGCCGTCAGGCTCATAACAGCGTCATCAGCAACGACAGCACCCCTATGCATCCACCAGCAGGTATCAACACCAGGACGCTGGTGAAAGCATGAGGGCCGCACAGCACCACAAAGCTCCTTTTTAGGCCAAGGCCCAGAGCGACCCTCATGGAAAACGTGCCAACCCCGCATTCCGGTGCCTCTTCCGCAGAAGAGGCAGAAATTGAAGAAAGGGACATACTACCAGCAACCAGGGAGGTAGGTGGATCTGGATCCTTCCAGAACACAAAGGTGTATGACCTGTACTAACAGGGGGAATATTACACTTGTTTTGGGAGACATGGAGGGATCATTGTCGATACCTAAAATTTAACTGGATGGGGCAACAATGGCAAAGTATAGTGTTGCCTAATGGCCTAACTTCAGCCCCAAGACTGTTCACCAAGATATTAAAACTGGCCTTGGCAATATATGAAACAAAAACATATTGTCATGGCATATCTTGATGATATATCAATTGTGGGGAAAAACCCTGGATCTAGCTAAATCAGCAGTTTTAGCTACCAAACATTGGGTGAAACTCTGGGGTCATCTCCATCCAGATAAATTTAAGTTGACGACATCTACAACTATGGACTTTCTGGGATTTACAATTAACGTTATCCATATGTCTGTAATATTGCCAAAGAGTAAAGCAGACTTAGTGGAAGCCTACAACAAAATTAATTATTACAAAATAAACCATCTATTAGACAGGAGACAAGGGTAATTGGAAAACTAGTAGCAGCATTTCCAGCTACTCAGTTTGGGCCTTGCATCATTAAAGCTCAAATAGGGCAAAAGTGCAAGAGTAAAAACACCTTGCAGATCACTTTGATCGACCTATGCAGATACCAGCCAAAGCAATTCAGAGTTATAATGATGAAAGGGAATACTTGGCATAGTTCCAGCCCATCATTATTAATAATCATCATTACTAAAAACACTGGGTATTTAGAGATGTTGGGTGCGTTTCATGGGCTAAAAGCCTACTGCTCACAATGCACCGTCTGCATGTCCGCCTACAAATTGATAATACCACAGTGGTGGCATATATTAATCATATGGGTGGAATAAGATCGATATCATGTGTCAATCTGGCCAATATAATTTGGCTATGGTGTGTTAACATACATATTTGGCTATCAGCAAACTTACCTACCAGGTAAGCTCAATACTGTGGCACACACCAGGTCATGAAAATTCAATGACAGCACCGAATGGCTGTTGGACCACACAAAAAAGTTGCTGATATTAACAACAGAGGGACACCAGATATCGATCCATTTGCATCTAGACCCAATCACCAGTTACCAACATATGTCGCTTGTGAACCACACTTGGGGCAGCAGCAATGGACATTACTCACGGAATGGGGGATAATTGTTTACAATGTTTTTCCCTCCTGCCTCATCAGTCGGATCCTAAACAAAATATGTATGGACTCAGCATCAGGTGTCTTGGAAGTACCTGATTGGCCTACACAGCCATGGATCCCTGTGGTCTCGGACATAGTCTCTGAACCATAGTCCACCATGCTAGATCTGGGCTGGCGGACAGGACCATGAGCATGATCATGGCAGCCTATCAAGAACCAACAAGGACTGGTGTAGCATATAATACAGCTACAACCACCAACGTCCTGGGAATTCCTGTCCAGCCTTCATGTAGATGAAGGACTGAGCTGCAGCACTATAATTGCGCAGATGTGCCCTGTCAGCTTGCTGGTGGCAGGCGCCACGACAACTCTCCATGGGATCTCACCCTCTAGTTGTCAAACTTATGAGGAATATTTACAACACTAACCCTCCTAGAGTGAGGTACTCCCAGATATGGGACGTCACTGTTGTACTAACATTGCTAGGGGCACCAGCAATGTCCCTGTCCCTGGGGGGGGGGGGGACTGACATTTAAAAACAGTATGCTGATAGTACTGGTCTCAGCTCTAAGGGTCCAGTTTCTACATAAACTGAGACTGGGATATATGATGGCATCTCCAGAAAAGATAACTTCGCATATTAGAGCTTGTTAAACAGGATAGACCAGGAACATTAGGACAACATTTGGAATTCCAGGTATACCCAACTGACACCCGAATGTGTGTAATGACACACCTTTTACTATACCTTAAGACTACTAAAACTTAAGAGGAAGTAAATTGGCAGTATGGGCAGCCATAAACAGACTAATGGTTGGGTAACAGCACAAACCATCTCTAGATGGCTCAGACAGGTGTGGGAGCTGCTGGGGTGGATACTGACATCTTAAATCTCTATCCACAAGGGCAACAGCAACACCGGCAGCTAGAGACAAGGAAGTGCCTATGGACCATATCCTGGCAACAGCAGGATGGTCTAGAGAAAGACCTTCCAATTCTTTATAATAAGCCAACAACCAAACCTGCGGTGTTGCAGAATCAAGTTTGAATTCTGTAATATATTTAGCCCTAGGGAGGATTATTTTGTTAAAATAAATTGTTATGGTTTGAATTGGATACATGTCTGAATACAATAACATACTTCCTCCCTTGAATGACTTCGGCAGTGAGTGAAGCATGGACTGTTCCACGGCTTGAAATCACAGATCTTTAAAATCTTCACATAGTCACTCACATGACTCCGAAGTAAAATAATAAGATTAAACGAGAACTTACCAGTTTGAAGTTTGATCTTTATTTTATGAGGAGTTACGATGAGGGATTACGTGCCCTCCGCTCCCGCCCTCTATTATAAAGGTCAACTGGTATCTTAGTTCTTCTTATCTTACTATGTTTATTTCAATTACTACTACTGTGATTCCACACCGCTGCTTTGAAGAATGTCGCGCACGCGTGCTGGCTGGGTCTTCACGTATTCCCTCATCATAACTCCTCATAAAATAAAGATCAAACTTCAAACTGGTAAGTTCTCGTTTAATCTTACTATTTTTTTTTACTGAAGCCAATTAACCTACAAACCTGTATGTCTTTGGAGTGTGGGAGGAAACCGGAGCACCCGGGGAAAACCCACATGGTTACAAGGGAGAACATACAAACTCCTTACAGACAGCACCCGTAGTCAGGGTCGAACCCAGGTTTCTGGCGCTGTAAGGCAGCATCTCTACCGCTGTGTCACAGTGCCGCCCTTATTGCGCAAGGTTTATTTCAATGCAAGGTCAGTTTCAGATCAGATCAGGATGAGGTGGCCCTGGTTGTCTCCAATTGTCTGTTGACGTCGGACCAAGTGAAACAGCGCAGACTGGCAGATAAAACAGTAAGAAGCACAGAGTGGAGCAGAGACAATGCAGTTCACTGGAATAACAGCCAACAGAACAGGGTGAATGGGCAAAGACACAGTGTCCAGGAACATCCAGAAGAACATGAAATCAGCCCTGTCAGCAGCTCAGTGGAACGTATGCTCCATGGAGCGTAGGAGGATGAGGGGAGATCTTATAGAGGTATATAAAATCATGAGAGGAATAGATCAGGTTGATGCACAGACTCTTTTACCCAGAGTAGGGGAATCAAGGACCAGAGGACATAGGTTCAAGGTGAAGGGGAAAAGATTTAATAGGAATCCGAGAGGTAACTTTTTCACACAAAGGGTGGTGGGTGTATGGAACAAGCTGCCAGAGGATGGACTTGAGGCAGGGACTATCCCATCGTTTAAGAAACAGTTGGACAGGTACATTGAAAGGACGCGTTTGGAGAGTTATGGATTAAGTGCAGGCAAGTGGGACTAGGGTAGCTAGGACATAATTGGCTGGTGTGGGCGAGTTGGACCGAAGGGCCTGTTTCAACACTGTATCACTCCACGACTCTATAACAGTTGATGAGAGATGTCTGCAATCTGGGATAGCTCAATAATGTCTACAGACTCCGTGAAATCTTATGGCATCCGGTTGAGGAAGTCCCTTCCTAATTACAACTTATCCTCCTCACTCAGCTGGCCAGTGCTCCTCCTTGCATGGAAGAATCACTGAAAGTAGAAAAGCCCAGGATACAGTCTGGATGGGGATGTCAATGCCCATCATTGACCGCAGCTCGGTAGACCACTGTTGAGTAAGCAGGCCGAGCCTTCAATACACAGAGCTATGCAATCCCACCATCAATGGAACAGATCAAAGCTCTGCAGACTATTAGTTTATTTTAATCACGCATACCGAGGTACAGTGAAAAGCTTTTGTTTGCATGTTATCCAGTTGATGAAAAGACTATGCATGATTACAATCAAGCCATCCACAGTGTACAGATAGCGATAAAGGGTACAATATTTAGTGAAAGATAAGGTCCGATAAAGTCCGATTAAAGAATCTTCACAGGTCCCCGATTTGGTTGATGGGAGATCAGGACCACTCCTTAGCTGATGACTTGATATGAAGAAACTGTCCCTGAATCTGAGGTGTGCTTGTTCAAACTTCTGTACCTCATACCTGGTGAGAGACGGGTGAATAGGGAGTGACCAGGGAGAGACTGATCCTTGAATCTGCTGCTGGCTGCCTTGCTGAGGCAACGTGAAGTGCAAATGGAATCAATGGAAGGGAAGTTGGTTGGTGTGATGGTCTGGCCCATGTCTACGTTCTGCCACAGCTAAAGAGAGGAGAAGACTCGTCACAATTAACAGCAGTACCCATCATCTGAATGATAAAGGTAAGGCTGGCACATTCACAGCTGTGTTCAGTCAAACAATGCCAATTGCGCGATTGATCTCAGCTTCTTTCTGAAATTCCCACTGACACAAATGGCAGTTTTCAGCTAATCTGATCCTTCCACATAATATCAAGACTTGCTTGAGGGTGCTGGATGTAGCAAATGCCAAAGGGCCAACCAGACAACATCTCTGCTCCGGAAACCCCCAGCCCAGAGCCAGACATGCCTCAAGCCAAACTATTCAGTTTAACTCAAATCAAACTATTCGAGATCTTCAGTTTCCTCCCACAACTCCAGAGACATACAGGTTTGTAGATTAATTGGTTTTGTCAATATGTACAAATTGTTCCTAGTGTGTGTAGGATAGTATTAATAGACAATAGACAATAGGTGCAGGAGTAGGCCATTTGGCCCTTCGAGCCAGCACCGCCATTCAATGTGATCATGGCTGATCATCCCCTATCAGTACCCCGTTCCTGCCTTCCCCCCATATCCCCTGACTCTGCTATTTTTAAGAGCCCTATCAAGCTCTCTCTTGAAAGCATCCAGAGAACCTGCCTCCACCGCCCTCTGAGGCAGAGAATTCCACAGACTCACCACTCTCTGTGATAAAAAGTGTTTCCTCGTCTCCGTTCTAAATAGCTCACTCCTTATTCTTAAACTGTGGCCCCCGGTTCTGGACTCCCCCAACATTGGGAACATGTTTCCTGCCTCTAGTGTATCCAAGCCCTTAACAATCTTATATGTTTCAATGAGATCCCTTTCATCCTTCTAAACTCCAGAGTGTACAAGCCCAGCTGCGCCATTCTCTCAGCATATGACAGTCCCGTCATCGCAGGAATTAACCTTATAAACCTACTCTGCACTCCCTCAATAGCAAGAATGTCCTTCCTCAAATAAGGGGACCAAAACTGCACACAATACTCCAGGTGTCGTCTCATTAGGGCCCTGTACAACTGCAGACGTGTGGGGATCGCTGGTCGGTCCGGACTCGGTGGGCCGAAGGACCTGTTTCTGCGCTGTATCTCTAAACTAAATTAAACTAAACCAATGGGACCAAGAGTGTTACTCAGGCTCCTTGCTTTATAAATGTGCAGTGGATGGTTAACATGACGATCACATGCTGACGTTTTGTAACATTGGTGACTCAAGAGAAAGCAGGTTGAGCAAAAATAAATTGCTGGAGGAACCTATTGGGTCAGGCAGAATCTGTGGTGGGAATGGACAGATTTTACTTCGGAGTCACGTGAGTGCTTCCGTGAAGAACCCGCTCAGCACGCATGCGCGACATTACGTCCAGCAGAGCAACAGCGGCACAGCGGGAGTCAGGCGCTCCCGCTACGGAGTTGAAAGAACGGACCGTCAGGTAAGCTGACGTCGGGTTTTCTTTCACAGGGAGCCTTCTGCTGTCCGGCAGAGAAGAAAGGCTCTAGAACAAACCTGTCCCCCGCTCGACTCCACGGAGGAGCGTTCCATCTGGGGGGGGCAGCAACAGAACAGACCTGTCCCCCGCTCGACTCCACGGAGGAGCGTTCCATCTGGGGGGCAGCATCAAGGCGGTAGGATCACTTACCCGGCGCTCCGCTATCCCGACACCGTGCCGAGCCCAGCCCGCTAGCGCCTGAGCAGCGGGCTGGATGTAAAGCCACGGAAGAGGCGTCCGGCCAGTGGCTCCGACTTATCGGACGGGGACGTCTCTCCACCCAGGCGGGGGAGAGACAGCCGCCTGAGCCGCTTGGAGCGGTTCTTGGAGCAGGAGCTCCAGCGAGGTGCACCCCAGGAGGGGCGCTCTCGCAGAGGGTGGTCAGGCACTCCCTCCACAGTGCCTTGTGCACTGTCCATTGCTTCCTCCTTTCCAGAGGATAGCTTTGGTGACCAGGACTGGGCTGGTCAAGAACAGGGGCAATGGCTGAAGATCTCGGGAGTATGCAAGGGGTGCAGGAACAGGAAGAGCTGCTAGGTGTGGTGGACAGCTACGTGGAAACCCTACGTACAGGAGGCCGTTAAAAGCCTGACGTCAGCCATCACATCGTTTCTCCTCGTTCCATGGACAAATACGGAGATGACCACAACCTTCGTAAACAAGTCATAAGACCTGCCATAAAATCCTACATTGCGGGGTTGTGCATACCCCAGCCACTGAGCCAGACCCACTGCTCTTTGGCAAAAACCTCACAAAGCATATGAAGGACATACAAGAGGTTTTACAAAACTTTCGGCTCATGAGGGCAGGGCCGGGACGAGCAAACCAAAAACAGTAATTCCTACGTAGCAGCACCCCATCGCGTCCATCAGTCAACGTCTACCATATCGGACTGATGAAAGCTCGGGGTCCGCATTCTATCACCGAAAGTCTTCTTTAGACCAGGGCCCAGAGCGGACCCCATGGAAAATGTGCCACCCCCCAACGTCACCGCCATGTCAGACGACGTGCAACACTCGTTGGACCGGCAGGAAACAGAAGAATACCCATAACCATGGAGGTAGGTAGATCTGGTTCCTACCAGTATATAGAGTAATACTAACACATGGGAGTCTATCACGAGTGATCAGTATATACTCAATGGCATTAGTGAATACAAATACAGTTCATACTAGAAAAATTGCCACCAGGTCAACATTCACCCCAGAGGGTATTTTTCCCCTCTCCGTTAAAGATACAAGAGGGACAAGCTGAAATGGTGAGAATAATTACAAAGGGTATCATGGGAAAACCTGAACCCTTGCAATTCGTATCAAATATATTCACTAAACCCCAAAAAGATGGTGGATGTCGCATCATCATTGACTTAACTTCACTAAATATGTTTGTTAAGTATATACATTTCAAAATGGAACCGGTTGTTACAATACAATACCTTTTATTTGTCATTTGAACCTCACATGAGGTTCAAACGAAATTTGGTTTCTGCAGCCATACAAAAAAAGAACCAAGACACACACCAACACAATTCAATTCACATAAACATCCATCACAGTGAGTCCTCCTCACTGTGATGGAAGGCAAAACTTGTCTCTCCCCTGCTCTCCATTCCTCTCCCGAAGTCGAGGTCAAAGCCCCCGGCGGGCGCTAGCAAGTCCGCAGCCCCTCAAAGCCATGCCGGGCGATGTAGGGCCCTGCCCCGGGTCTTGATGTTGGAGCCCCCGGCGGGCGCTAGCAAGTCCGCGGCAATTTACAGCCGCGCCGGGCGTTGTAAGGCCCCGCTCCAGGTCACTCTCAACCCCGCAATTCGGGCGAGAGAAGTCGCCGTTGTCGGTGCCCCGCAAAGCGGTCTCCCACCGGGGACCCGCGAGCTCCCGGTGTCACCATCCACCTGAGTCGGGTCGCAGCAGCTCGCCGCCGCAGCACTCCACGCTCCGAAGCTGGCTAGCTCCACGGAGGTAGGTCCGTAGGTCCGTAGGTCCACAGCTCCACAGCTCCACAGCTCCACAGCTCCACAGCTCCACAGCTCCACAGCTCCACAGCTCCACAGCTCCACAGCGGTAGGTCCGCAGCTCCCCAGCTCCACAGGCTCCGTGACTTCAGCCCCCAGGTCGCTCCGGTTCGAGGCCGCTCCACGGCGCTAGGCCCCAACGGCAACGGAGACCCGACAGGGAAAAGGTCGGGTCTCCATGCAGGGAAGAGATCCAAAAGTTTCCCCCACCCACCCCCCACCCCCCACACATACACATTTAAAAACCCACCACAAACTAAACCCTCAACAGGACAAAAAAATAAAAAATACACAGACAGACTGCAGAGGCCGCTGCGACGTCGGTCGCGCCGCCCACCCAATAACTGCCAAACAACTAAATTCCAAAGGATACTTCATGGCAAGCATTCATCTTAAAGATGTTTACTATTTAGTACCATTCACAAGGATCATCGCAGATTTACCTGGATGGGGCAGCTATAGCAGTTTAAAGCGTTACCTAATGGGTTCACATCCGCCCAAGAGTGTCACCAAGACACTAAAACCAGCTCTGGCAATATTCAGAAGACAAAAACATATTGTCATGGCATATCTTGATGATATCCTAAATGGTAGGCAAGACCATGAAATTGACTATGTTAGCTGTTCAGCTACAAAGCAGTTATTCGAAACCCTGGGGTTGTCTTACATCCAGATAAATCTAAATTGAAGCTATCCACTATCATGGACTACTTGGGCTTCACAATTAATTCAGTCTACGTGACTGTAACATTGCCAAGAGACAAAATAGTTGAATTGGCACAATCATGCAACAATTTAATGGTCAACAAACTACCAACTACTCGACAAGTAACAGAGTAGTTGGAAAAATGATAGCAGCATTTCCGGCTACATAATTCAGACCTTTGTACCAAAAACGACATACAGGTCATTATGATCATTTCATGAAGTTGCCCACTGAAGTAATTTCAGAACTACAGTGGTGGGCAAAAAACGTTTGACATAGTTTTCAGCCTATTATCATCACTAACCCTACGTCAGTTATCCAAACAGATGACAGTGCTCAAGGCTGGGGAGCAACTAACTCTATATCCAGCACAAGTAGTAGATGGACTAACCCAGAATCATCGTTACCACTTACACTTATAATTAATGGGCATTAATTATCTAGAGTTTGGGTGACTTTTATGGTTTAAAAGCATATGCATAAATATGCATCACTTGCATGTACGGTTATAAATAGATAATACTACGGTGGTGGCCTACATTAACCATATGGGCGGCATAAAATCGGTATCATGCGACAAGTTGGTCAACGCAATTTGGCAATGGTGTGTCCAAAGACATATTTGGCTATCAGTAACTTACCTGCCAGGTAAGCTAAATACAGTGGCAGACACCAGGTCACGTAAATTTAATGACAACATCGAATGGATGTTAAAAACCCCCAAAAAAAATTTCACAAAAGTTATCAAGCAATATGGCACGTCAGATATCGATTTATTTGCATCAAGGCTAAATCACCAGGTACCTATGTATGTCGCTTGGGAACCAGACCCTGAGGCAGCAGCGGTAGATGCGTTCGCGCTGGATTGGGGAAATTCTTCTTCTATGCATTTCCTCCCTTCTGCCTCATCAGTCGGGGACTACGCACAGTACAAATGGACTCTGTTTCAGGTATTTTGATAGTACCCGACTGGCCTACACAGCCATGGTTCCCAATACTCCATGACATGGTTGTTGAAACTCCGATGGTATTCCCCAGTGACCCAGAGTTATTAACACCCAGTGTCGGGCACAAGCCACCCATGCCATGAAAAAATCAAACTCCTGGGTTGCAGATTCTGCACAAACCACTTCTGGGGCTGGGATTATCATAACAAACCGTCGACACCATGTCAGCATCCCTCCGAACATCCACTAAAAAACAGCACTTGTCCAGCATCAAAAAATGGGAGAAGTACTACTTGGATACAGGGACCACCTACTCAACCGCTACAGTTACCAACGTACTGGAATTCCTGGCGAACCTTCACCACGATGAAGGACTCAGCTACAGAGCCATCAACACAGCTAGAATTGCCCTGCCTGTCTATTTAAAACCTGCTCCAGGACAACAGGCCATGGGGTCCCACCAGCTGGTGGTCAAACTAATGAAGGGTATTTACAACTCTAACCCCCTAGACCAAGGTACACCCATATATGGGATGTCAGTGTGGTCCTGACATACCTCAGGGGATGGCCACCAGCCGGATCCCTCAACCTGGAACCATCTATGCTCAAAACACTAATGTTGATGGCACTTGTATCTGCACAGAGGGTCCAGTCACTACACCTATTGCGACTGGACACCATGCTCACAGCTCCAGACCAGATCTCTGTCATTATCCAGGGAATGATCAAACAGAGCAGACCAGGAACACCTAATCCAGTCGTGGAATTCCGGGCTTACCCGTCAGAAACACGGTTATGTGCCATGACCCTATTATCCTACATAGACACAACCAAAATACTCGAGGGAGATGAAAAGCCTTGTGGGTCAGTCATAAAAAGCCTTATGGTCGGGTGACGAGCCATTTCGAGATGGCTCAAGCAGGTGCTAAAAGCTGCTGGGATAAAATCTAACATGTACAAATTTAATTCCACCAGGGCAGCATCCACATCGACGGCTAAAAGAATGGACGTGCCTATAAACCACATCCTGGCTACAGCAGGATGGTGGGGGGAAAGACCGTTCAGAAATTTTATAATAAGCCGTTGGCAAAACCTGTTTTATTTGCAGGAAAGATTTTACAGACTGCAAATATTTAATTTAAGCCCAGGGGAGCAATTTAATTTCTTTGTTGTTATTGTTAAAAAATACCATTGTGTTTTTCTACAAACAGAATCATTGGTTGGTACGATAACACACTTCCTCCCTCAAAGACTTCGGCAGTGATGTAGTAATAACTGTTACACGGTTTGAAATCACAGAGCTTTGAAATCTTCACGTAGTCACTCACGTGACTCCGAAGTAAAATAGTAAGATTAAACGAGAACTTACCAGTTTGAAGTTTGATCTGTATTTTATGAGGAGTTACGATGAGGGATTACGTGCCCTCCGCTCCCACCCTCAATAATATGGGTTAAATTCATAAACTGATGTCTCCTTGTTTTTACTATGTTTACTTCAATAACTGTGTCTATCTGTGATTCCACACCGCTGCTTTGAAGTATGCCGCGCATGCGTGCTGAGCGGGTTCTTCACGTAATCCCTCATCGTAACTCCTCATAAAATACAGATCAAACTTCAAACTGGTAAATTCTCATTTAATCTTACTATTTTAGTGGTCTGATAAACGACTCCTGGAGTTTTCAACAATACTTTATTTGAAAGTTCAAGTTGCAGCATACAGGTTTAACAGACACGTCTGGCCACATCGGTGGTCAGCTCTGAACTAACGCGCGCAGGGAAAAACCGCGCGAAAACAACAGCCCCTCCCGAGTCACGTGATCGCGGCTTCCGAACGCCGGGTTCGATATCTGCGTGCGCTAGCAGGCGCCGCTACAAGATAAACTTTAGATTCATGACCCTTTGTCAAACTGATGAACGTCTGAAAAAGGGTCATGTCCCAGAATGTTCTCTATCCAATTCCCCTCACAGATGCTGCCGGACCAGCTGATTTCCACCAGTACGGTGTTTTTGTTTAAAATATTGATTTCCTCTGCAGAGTTAACATTACAACTGTTTGAGCTTAATAGCCGCTGGTCTGGATCGCAATGCTGAATGTCATTGGTAACATTGCTGGAATGGGGTTGTAAATGGCAATAGTCCATTCACAGTCCAGACTGGCATCAAAGCCTTGATCATTTAAAAAAAACTTCAAAGCTCCAGAAATTCATTATGATGCAAATTCTCTTTCAGTTGTCAAAATTAATGCTTTTTAGGTGGAAAACTAATTTCAGCTCAAATCATAGGAAAGGTTTTTATCTGTTTTATTTGAAATTGCAATTATGCCTCACGAGAGCCTGCACTGGCCTTTAGTATCATTGTGGCTTTTATTCTAAAAATATTGTGGGATTAGGAAAATACTGTATATGTTGATTCATATCATAGTTCTTGTTTTCATCTGGCTTCATTTAAAAAGAGCCATGTTATCTCTTCCTCCATAAGTATTTTTTAATACAAGCTAGTGTAAATTCTTCAGTGATGTAATCTGCAAGAATCCAGATGAAGGGAGACACAAAATGCTGGAGTAACTCAGCGGGACAGGCAGCATCCCTGGAGAGAAGGAATGGGTCGTCGGAGAGAGGAGGAGAACTTCTTCAAAGCAGACATACCTTGAGGAGATTTCGCAGTGGAGCGGACAAAATGTGTAGGAAAAAACTACAGATGCTGGTTTAAATTGAAGGTAGACACAAAATGCTGGAGTAGCTCAGCGGGACAGGCAGCATCTCTGGAGAGAATCTAGATAGAATTGCTTATCATTGTTGCTTCAAGATGCCGACTGTATGTAGACAAAGGCTATCACTGGCCATGTGATGGTTGCATTTAGTTTAGTTTTTAGTTTAGTTTAGAGATACAGTGCAGAAACAGGCTCTTCGGCCAACCGACTCTGCACTGACAAGCGATCCCCGCACATTAACACTATCCTACACACAAGAGGGACAATTTTTCATTGACACATTCATACCAAGCCAAATAACCTACAGACCCGTACATCTTTGGAGTGTGGGAGAAAACCAAAGATCTCGACAAAACCCATGCAGGTCACAGGGAGAACGCGGAAACTCCGTACAGATTACACCCGTGGCCAGGATCGAACCCGGGTCCCTGGTGCTGTAAGGCAGATGCTCTACCGTTGCGCCACCATGCCACCCTACAATGGATGCCATTTACAAGAATGCCATGAAAAAATGTCAGCGAATTCAGCCCACAAAAAGAATCCTGGTCATTAATTCAATGGTACAAGCCCAGTATGACCTCTGACCTAAAGCTCATTCAGAATTCTTAAGTGTCCTCAATAGGAACAAAGAAAATAAGTAAAGTTGTTGATGAGCTTTATTGAGAGTGTATCATCCTACAAGTAATCTAAAGAAAGAGTTGGAAACATGAGCTTAAATGGAATTTTAATTCCAATTTATTAAATAAATCTGGAATGAAAGCTGGCATTAGTAATTATGACCACGGAATTACTATATTGATTTTTAAAATCCATCTGGTTCATTAATGTGCCTTCATCATCTGATCTGCCTGCTACTCTGAAGCCAGTAATAGGGTTGATTCCTAACTTCCCAGCAAACTAGCCCAGAAAGTATCTGGTTCAAGGCCAACTATGTGTGGGTGTAGATTTTGACCCCCTCAGCATTATTCCAGAAAAGAGTTAGAAAATCATTCCAGACTCAACAATTTTCAATTATAAGTGTAGTTCCCATCCTTTTTTTATGGTAGAGGTTATCATAAGTGCCCAAGTACATCTTTCTTGGGTCATCTTCAGATTTTTTACCTGACGTTATCCTAGAACAGAGCTTCCATGATAATTAGTTCAGTTTAGTTAAGAGATACAGCATGGAAACAGGTCCTGCGGCCCAACGAGTCCGCACCGATTAGCGATCCCCACACATTAACACTATGCTAGATACACTAGGGACAATTTTACATTTACACCAAGCCAATTAACCTACAAACCTGTACATCTTTGGAGTGTGGCAGGAAACGAAAGATCGTGGAGAAAGCCCATGCAGGTCACGGGGAGAAAGTACAAACTCCGTACAGACAGCACCCGTAACCAGGATCGAACCTGGGTTTCTAGCGCCGTAAGCCAGAAACTCTACCGCTGCGCCACTCTGCAACCCTGCCTATCCCCTTTCTCCTTACTTGTTTAGAATTTGTATTTAATCATCTCCAGATCTCCAGACCTCCAGGCCTAAAGGGCCTGTCCCACTTGGCCGTCATTTACGCGACAGGCCGGTAGTGACTGACGTGCAACAGTCGCGCGCGTCATTATGCGTCCGCACAGCCGTCTGGATCGTGTGACGTTGAAGATGGGCACAAAATGCAGGAGTAACTCAGCGGGACCGGCAGCATCTCTGGAGAGACGGAATGGAATACGTTTCGGGTCGAGACTCTTCTACAGTCTGAAGATGGGTCTCGACCCGAAACGTCACCCATTGCTCCTTTCCAGAGATGCTGCCGGTCCCGCTGAGTTACTCCAGCATTTTGTGTCCATCTCCAATCGTCTTGGCCCCGCTCTAGGAGTAGGAGTGGGGGCGGATCCGGATCCGCAACGGCTGTGAGCCCCAGGCTGAGCTCGGCGATCGTTCGCCTGCTTCTACTGCTGTTGGAGGTGAGACGTTGCACCGCGCCAGGGTCTTGGGTCTGTCCCACTTTGGCCGTCAGTTACGCGACAAGCCGGTGGTGCGCAAAGATTTCGTGCAGGAAGAAGTCCACACTCCTCCACGCCACTCTGTGCGCCCGTCCCACGTTACCCACATGCTACCCACGGGCTACCCACACGCTAGCAGGTCGCGTAAATGGCGCGCGAATGACGGCCAAGTGGGACAGGCCCTTAACTCTATTTCCTTCTCTACAAATGCTAACCACACCATTAAATATCCCCAGCATTTTCTGATACTACTTTAGGAGGGGATTGGTTATAATGTCTTGAGCACCATTCATCCAAGCATTTCATCATCAAATTTTCCAAACATTGCCTTGCAGCAAAAGGAAGAGAATGTTTTTTTTGTTGACGAAGCGGAATTTCGTGAAATTGTGTTGAGAAAGCTAAATGTGTAATTGTGCACATCAGTTACACCCTGCGATTAGGAAGTGCTGCATAATGCAATGTACAAATAATGTAACACCGTGCAGTTTTGCTGCCTGCTTTCTGTGGTCAAATTAACGAAGCTAACAGCAAAAGTAGTAGCTAACCTTCTGGAGTCAGATTCAAACTTTAGAGATTCAGATTCAAACTTTATTGTCATTGTGCAGTGTACAAGTATAGAGACAACAAAATGCAGTTAGCATCTCACCCAGAAGTGCGAACACAGAATAATGGAACAACAAAATATATGTATGTGCATTTCCACATATGTCTGAGTGCAAAAGCAAAGTTGAATCACTAGTGAGATATTGATGGAGTGCTGCCCTAACGGAGATGATGCCTTCCAGGTGAGAATTCAAAAGACTCCTTCTATGGGCATAAAAGATCCAAATGCTAGGGAGTAGTTGAAAATCAGTTACCTAAACCAATACCATCGTTATCACATTGCCTATTGTGGAATTTTGTTCCACATAAATTGATTTTTCTCCTGAAACACCCACATTGAAGCAATGATCAAGAAGGCTTCGGAAGTTCGGCACGTTCCCTGCAACTCTCACCAACTTAGATGCACCGTAGAAAGCGTTTTATCAGGATACATCACAGCTCCATCCAAGACCGCAAGAAATTGCAGCGAATTGTGGACGCAGCCCAGACCATCACACAAACTAACCTCCCTCCCATTGACTCCATTTACACCTCATGCTGACTCAGCAAGGCCAGCAGCATAATCATGGACGAGTTGCACCCTGGCCGCTCCATGTTCTCCCCTCTCCCATCAGGCAAAAGGTATAGAAGTTAAAAATGAACACCTCCTGATTCAGGGATAGTTTCTTCCCAGCTGCTATCAGGCAATTGAATGATCCTACCACACTAGAGAGCAGTGCTGAACTACTCATTGCTGACCCTCGAACTATCTATGATAGGACTTTACCTTGCATTAAACGTTATTCCCTTATCATGTATCTATACAATGTAAATGGCTCGATTGTAATCATGTATTGTCTTTATGCTGACTGGATAGCGCGCAACAAAAAAATCTCACTGTACCTTGTGACAGTTTCAATTTAGTTTTTTGACAAGGTACAGTGAAAAGCTTTTGTTGAGTGCTATCCAGTGAACAGAAGAACAATAAATTATTATAATCTAACCATTTACAGTGTGTAGATACATCATAAGGGAATAACGATTAGTGCAAGGTAAAGCTTGCAAAGTCCGATCAAGGATAGTCCGAGGGTCACCAATGAGGTAGATAGTAGTTCAGCGCTGCTCTCTAGTGCGGTAGATGATTCAGTTGCCTGATAACAGCTGGGAAGAAACTGTCCCGGAATCTGGAGGTGTGCGTTTTCACACTTCTATACCTTTTGCCTGATGGGAGAGGGGAGAAGAGGGAATGGCCAAGGTTGTGACTTGTCCTTAATTTTGCTGCTGGCCTTGCCTAGACAGCGTGAGGTATAAATGGAGTCAATATAGGGAGGTTAGTTTGTGTGATGGTCTGGGCTGCGTCCACATTTTGCTGCAGTTCTTTGCGGTCTTGGTTGGAGCTGTTCCCAAACCAAGCTGTGATGCATCCTGATATAATGTATTATGTATTCTATATACAATTCTTTCTATCTGTAGAAGTTGGTGAGAGTTGTAGGGGACATGCTGAACTTCCTAAGCCTTCTCAGGAAGTAGAGGTGTTGGTGTGCTTTCTTGGTCGTTGCTTCAATATGGGTGGTCCAGGAGAAGTTTGTGTTATTGACTCCTAGAAATTTGAAGTTTTCAACCATCTCTACTTCGGCACTGTCAATGTAAACTGGGCTATGTGTACCACTTCACCTGCTGAGGTCGATCACTATCTGCTGACATTGAGAGAAAGGTTGTTGTCTCAACAATAAACTACACTGAGAACTAAACTGAAAACTGATTGTCACAATTTGAGAGTACTTCATGGCTTATGAAATACTTTATATAGATGCCTTCCTGTAATGAGCAATGTGGCTTGCTGAGTCAATTACATGACATACAGTGATGCAGCAGGTAGAGCTGCTGCCTCACAGCGCAAGAGACCCAGGTTTGATCCTAACCCTCTGCGTAGAGTTTGCATGTTCTCTCAATGACCACGCGGGTTTCCTCTGTGTGACCCAGTTTCCCTCGACAGCCCAAAGACCTGTGGTTTTGTAATTAGCCTCTCAATGCTGGGACCTCTCTTGTTGGTGGTGCATATGACTGGGTTGTAAACATAGACAGATCGGTTAGCAAGTTTACAGATGATACCAAGATTACTGGGATGGTGGACTGTCCAAAGTATATGGCAGGATACAGATCATCTGCAGAAATGGGCCGGAGGAGGAGTTTAATCAGAGCAAGTGCGAGGTGTTGCACTTTGGCAGGTCAAAAATATACAATTAATGGCAGGACCCTTAACAGCGTTGATGAACAGGGGGATCTTGGGATCCAAGTCATTTTTCCAAATCCCAGGCAGGTGGCCACAGGAGCACCACAACAAGCAAAGGCAGGCAGAGGACTGGTATATAGTATATATGAGGATGGTCAGTATGTTGCGACATGATTTCACTCATAAATTGGTTCAGAATATTAATCCTGCAATGGCTTTTGTTTCGGAATAGTAGCCAAACAGATGTTGTTATCACTTTTCTGATCCCATGCCAGAGTTTGTTTGCTCTTCAATGCAGGTGGCTCAGCGGACTGCTGGACAATGAGCGTGCTATGATTCAGCTTCAATACCCCCATGATGTGCTCCATTTGGACACTGAGAGAATGGAATCCTTTTCTTTGTAGTTCACCTTCAATTGTCATGTGGCATCTGCAAACCAATGTGTATGCAATCATTGGCATGCACTGTATCCTATGGGACATTCAGCAATGTTCCATAAATCCCATGCTCAAACTATCAGCTCGTCTCCGACAGGGACAAATGAAATGTATTCAGTTCTCTTTGAATGGAGGGCTTCCTCAATTGTGGATAAAGCATCACCAACTACATGGTGCAGATACAACCAGCTTCAGCCCAGAAGGAACCAGACATAAAGCGTGCTCAGTCACTAGCTATGTGCTCTCATCTGCTCTCCAAGATTTCACCTCTGGCAGGCTTCAGCAAAGACATCCTCAGTGAAGTACAGATGCCTGCACATTGTTCTTCACTGAGCTTCCTCACCTCCTTGAAGAGGCAGGGTGTTTTGGGCCTCATGGTGAGAGTCATTCTCTCTCATTCTTTCCCACATCTCCATCATCCGGTGAGAGGGCCTGAAGCATCGGGCTGTCATAGCGACGACTGCGGAGGCCTCAATAGGCCCGACTATGGGTGAACAGGGGATGGGACTGGACTTTGCTGCCTTCCCTCACAGTGGGAACCATTGTGGGGGGATGATTTTATGTTTTTACGTTTATTGGTAAATTCTTTAATATTGTCTTTATCTTTATTCGTGTGCTGCAATGGCAAGTCAAATTTCACTATACCAATTGGTGTATGTGATAATAAATGTCCTTTGTATCCTTTGTATCCTTTGTACATCTCCCTCCCTTTCCCACGAATACTGTCCTATTCATTCCCCCAAAATTGCAGTGGCACTCATCACTAACTCCCCCTGCTCAAGAAGCAACTGGTTTTATAAAGCCTTGGTATCAGAAAAAATATCACATTAGTGTTTATGTCTCTTTGTAAATGTCAGCAAATTAAAATAGCCACAGAAATCTACAAACACCTGCAGAATCAGTCACCATCTATTGTACCCTGTGCAGATAACAGGAGGGCATGGTGGCACAGCGGTAGAGTTGTTGCATTACAGCACCAGAGACCCAGTTTTAATCCTGACTATGGGTGCTGTCAGTACAGAGTTTGTACATTCTTCCTGGGACCGCGTGAGTTTTCTACAGGTGCTCCGGTTTCTTCCCACACTCCAAAGATGTGAGATTTGTAGGTTCATTGGCCTCTCTTAATTGTGCGTAGGATAGAACCAATGTATAGGTGACGCTTGATTGGCCCGGACTCTGTAGACCAAAGGCCTGTTTCCGCACCATCTCTCTAAACTAAACTGAACTAAATTAATGATCCGTTCAAATAGCAGAGTTTGCACATGTTATTAATTATTATCTCCTCAACTGTGCAAGGTTAAGGGAGGATGTCAGCTGTAACAATGAACTCCAAAATTGTCATGACAACAGCAAAGCAGCATTGACACTGATTGTTGATGTGATCTCTGCATTCTGCATTCTTCCAGTGGAGGTTCACTATGGACTGCATTGTCCCCACTAATATGATTCATCTCACAAATGAGTCCTTGTGCCAGATACACCATGTAGGAGATCTAAATCCAATGAAAAGGTGATGCCTAGATGAATATTGTTATCACAAGTCTTTTTAAATGGTCAACTGAAATCTTGATTTTAGCATAATTGATCCCCACCCAAATGTCATCATTTCTAAAAGTTGACAACAGGAATATTCTAGCTAGCCAAGAAATTAAATGTTATATCCATTATACAGTTACTTCATACGGCACTGCATTTGTAAATTATGTTTACATATTGAATGACAGGGAAATGTTTCCAGGTACTGCTCTGTTTGAAAGGGAATTCAGGATTGATTTTGTGCTGTCACTGAAACCTATCTGATTTTTTTTTTGGGGCACTTAATCTAGAAGTCGTAGGGGTGGCCTGATTCTATTGTGGGTGTGGATTGTTCCCCACACAATTTTCTTTTACGCCCTACATCCATGTTAATTCCCGGGGTAACGGGACTGACATTTGGTGAAAGAATGGGTCAACTGGGCTTGTATTCACTGGGATTTAGAAGGATGAGAGGATATCTTATAGAAACATACAAAATTCTTAAGGGATTGGAAAGGCTAGATGCAGGAAACATGTTGCCAACTTGGGGGGATCCAGAACCAGGGCTCACAGTTTAAGAATAAGGGGTAGGCCATTTAGGACTGAGATGACGAAAAACATTTTTACCCAGTGAGTTGTGAATCTGTGGAATTCTATGCCACAGAAAATAGTGGAGGCCAATTCTCTGGATGTTTTCAAGTGAGAGTTAGATATAGTTTATAGTGTTAACAAAATCAAGGGTTATGGGGAGAAAGCAGGAACGGGGTACTGATTTTGGATGATCAGCCATGATCATATTGAATGGCAGTGCTGGCTCGAAGGGGCGAATGGCCTACTCCTGCACCTATTTTCTATGTTTCTATGTTTCTATGATTGAATACTCTCCTGTGCTGTAATAGATAAATCCATCCAGTGGTTTAATGCAGGATATAATGGTGAGCAGATTATCCTGTACACAATCCTGCATCAGTGAGCCAGAGCCTGATCGCAGTCCAATGTTATAGAAGGACACAATCACTGTGGAATGGATACAATATAAATTATCTAGCAGGTGATAAATGCGTGCCTGTCCAATACAATTGTTAGTCAAGCAAAACAATCCAATTTACCATTTCTATTCATTTCCATTATCCAAGCAAATTCCCTATTCAAGCTTAATATTATGTGGCAAACTAGTTATGTTTTTATCAGGATTTATTTGTGTTCAATTACTATAATCAGCAGATGCTGCTAGAACTTGTTTTTACATTATAAGTATGAACAGACCCTGTGTATAAAAGCTTAAGCATGTCATTTGTTTCTCTGGCCTGACACCAAACCAACCATTCTCACCAACTCACTGCTCCTTTTTCGATTTCAATTAGCAATGAACACAAATCACAATTTGCTTAGAGTTTGGTAAAGAAATAATTAATGCCATTTGTGACTTTTGAACAAACTCAGAGAACAAATCCATCACTATTTATTGTTATGAGTGGGCACAGGGCGAACCAAATTACTTTTAAACCACTCTGCTAATAAAAGGCAAGTTCAACTGGATTCAATACTATTCCATGCACCTCAGGAGAATCATTTTAATGTCATTACATTATTATGGCAGCATTAATTTATTTCAT
Source organism: Amblyraja radiata (assembly GCF_010909765.2). Lineage (NCBI taxonomy): Eukaryota > Metazoa > Chordata > Chondrichthyes > Rajiformes > Rajidae > Amblyraja > Amblyraja radiata. Next base: position 4,140,280 of record NC_045980.1, read on the forward strand.
ACAGAATTCAACTGACATTGAATTTAATGCTTGAATGTCAGTTTGTTTTAAGGGATTGGGACAAAGGTCTGTGATTCAAAGTAAAACAAGGTGAATATGATTTAAAAAAACGAATGCATCACACATTAGCTATTAACTGAACGTTCGTTCAATACTTGATCCATGAAGCATAGATTAGTTGTTAGCTAGTTCTCACATATACTGCATGACAACTGACAAGAAAATTCCCTACAAATACTGGAAGCTAGCGAGGACCCGCAGCATAAGATCTAGCAGAGTTTAAAACTGAAATATTCCTTTGCAGTGAATGCAAGCAATATCTAATGATCAACATGGCGTCTCCAATCATCAAATTGTGCCAGGAAACATAATGTGCAATCTTAACCTAACCTGCCCATTACAGATTGGGTCTGAATCGTGTGTTATTCCTTGCTGAATTTTGTTTTCCATTAGTCATGGGAGTGCATTAATGTGTGGGGTTTAGCAATAATACTACGCTACATTGCATGCCTTTTTATCTACCTATTTAAAAATTTCACTAGAGAAGCTCTAAACTTTCATCTGTCTGGATGACATTTCCCAGTGTCAAATCATGCAGCATGGGAGGCTTCTGCAATCCTTAAAGCCCTGTCGCATGGTGCGAGTTCATTCAAGTGCTCTCCAGAGTTTTTAAAAAATCAAACTCGTGGTAAGCACGGAGAATGAACGTAGCGGGTACGTCGGAGATCGGGGACATCTCTTACCGGCTCGTACCGCTAACGGCAGGTACTCTGGAAGACTTGCTAATGGCAGGTTAGCACGGGAAGACTCGTGAAGATTTTTCAATATGTTGAAAAATGTCCATGAGAGCCCCGAGTACCGACGAGTGACCATTACCGTAAATCTCCGAGTTCGAATCAGGGCAAACTCGGGAGAACTCCTGGAATGAACTCGCACCGTGGGACAGGGGTATTAGGCCCTAAAGTGCAGGCAGACTTTGAGCAAAGATTAGTGCAATAGCAACAGTTTAGATATTCACGCTGAGACACATAACTGAGTGTTAGTGCCACGTCTCCACCACATCTACACTGTTCCCAAACCCTTGCATTGATGTGAGAGAAATAATGGGCATTGCCTCATTTTCATGCAATCAGAATGCAGCTCTTTGTTTTAATAATTTTTAAATAAAACTAGTGGCATGACTTCATATTTGTTTTGATTGCAGTAGAGAGTGGGGGAAACACTACATGAATATTAGCCCTCCAGGATCTTCAGTGGGCATATGTAGAATTTCCAATGTGTGGTGAATGCTTTATGGGGCACTTGGATAAACATGACTTCATCGGACAGAACCAGCATGGTTTGTGAAGGGGAAGTCCTGTTTAAACGAATCTGCTCGAATTCTTTGAGGAAGTAACAACCCGGGTGGATAAAGGGGAACCGGTGGATGTGGTATACTTGGACTTCCAAAAGGCTTTTGACAAGGTGCCACATAAGAGACTATTGCTAAAAATAAAAAATTATGGGATTGGGGGTAATATATTAGCATGGGTAGAGGATTGGCTAACAAATAGGAAGCAGAGAGTGGGGATAAATGGTTCATACTCGGGATGGCAACCGGTAACTAGCGGGGTTCCGCAAGGGTCGGTGCTGGGACCCCAGTTGTTCACAATTTATATAAATTATTTGGAGGAGGGAACCAAGTGTAATATATCAAAATTTGCGGACGATACAAAAATGGGAGGAAAAGTAGGGGATGAGGAGGATAGGAAGAGTCTGCAAAAGGATATAGATAAGCTAGGTGAGTGGGCAACAACTTGGCAGATGAAATTTAATACTAATAAATGTGAAGTCATTCACTTTGGGAAAAAAAATGATAGGGCAAGTTATTTTCTAAATGAGGAGGAGCTGCGTTGTAATGCAACGCAAAGGGATCTAGGGGTATTAGTACATGAATCACTAAAAGTTAGTATGCAGGTGCAGCAAGCAATCAGGAAGGCCAATGGAGTTTTGGCCTTTATTGCTAGGGGGATTGAGTATAAAAAACACGGAGGTCTTGCTGCAGCTGTACACAGTATTAGTGAGACCACATTTGGAATACTGTGTACAGTTCTGGGGTCCATACTTAAGAAAGGATGTACTAGCCCTGGAGGCAGTGCAGCGAAGGTTTACAAGATTAATTCCTGCAATGAGGGGATTGACATATGAGGAAAGGTTAAGTAGGCTGGAACTCTACTCTTTGGAGTTAGAAGAATGAGAGGCGATCTCATTGAAACATATAAGATCGTGAGGGGCCTTGATCGGGTGGATGCACCGAGGATGTTCCCAATGATCGGGGAAACTAGAACTAGGGGACATAGTCGCAGAATAAGGGGGGGCTCTTTTAAAACTGAGATGAGGAAGAACTTCTTCACCCAGAGGGTGGTTAATTTATGGAATTCACTACCCCAGGGAGCAGTGGAAGCAGAAAACGTTAAATATATTTAAGTCTAAAATAGATGGTTTTTTAGCTGCCAAGGGGATAAGGGGCTACGGGGAGAGGGCAGGGATATGGACCTAGGTATGGTTAGTATAGTAAGACCTGAGTGATCTCCTGGACAAGTGTCGATCGCCTGGATTGGGGTCGGAGAGGAATTTCCCGGATTTTTTTTCCCGAATTGGACCTGGGTTTTTATCCGTTTTTTTTGCCTCCCCCAGGAGATCACGCGGTTCTTGGGGTGGAGAGGGGTGATAGCGGTATAAAGGGGAGGGTAGTGTCTTGTGTTCTGTGTCTTGTGTCTACTGTTTGTGGGTAAGTGTGTCTGTTTAGTGTTCAGCCATGAGCGAATGGCGGTGCGGGCTCGACGGACCTGGTGGTCTACTCTCGCACCTACTTTCTATGTTTCTATGTTTCTATGTTTATGAACAGCTATGATCCAAAGATCTACAGAAAAGATAGTCAAGTTAGCTCTGGTGGCACAGTAGCATAGCAATAGAGCTGCTGCCATTCAGCACCAGAGGCCGTGGTTCGAGCCTGACTACGGGTGCTGTCTGCACGGAGTTTGTACGTTCACCTCGCGACCCGCATGTGTTTTCTCCAACATCTTCGCTTCCCTCCCACAATCCAAAGACGTACAGGTTTGTAGGTTAATTGGCATAATATAAATGTAAAATTGTCCCTAGTGTGTGTAGGGTAGTGTTAATGTGCGGGGATCACTGGTCGGTGTGGACTCGGTGGGCCAAAGGCCCGGTTTCCACGCTGCATCTCTAAACTAAACTAAACTAAACTAAAGTAGCTCTGTTGCTTAAATTAAGATTGATAGATTTCTCATATTCTCAGGTAATGACATTCATCTATGCATAGGGGACAACTCGCTTGTAACTTGTAGCAATTTGAAACCAAACATTAAAGTTGGCAAAATAAGACATAAAGTGCTGGAGTAATTTAGTGGGTCATGAAGCATCTCTGGAGAATGTGGAGAGATGATGTTTCAGATCGGAGTCCTTCTTTCGACTATAACTGACGTTTTGGGTCAGGACCCTTCTTCAGACCCTCCAAAAAATAAATCCTCCATTAAAGGTGGCAACATTAGTCGGAAACTATTTAATGTCTGCATGCAGTAATTGACAATCTCCTACTTTAGCTTCGAGTCTGAAGAAGGGTTTCGGCCCGAAACGTCGCCTATTTCCTTCGCTCCATAGATGCTGCTGCACCCGCTGAGTTTCCCCAGCAATTTTGTGTACCTCCTACTTTAGCTTGTTTAGTTTAAATGGGTTAATGACTCCACTTAAGCAACAAGCACAAGAAATCACTGTGTTTGTGTATTTGCATTCGTCTGCCATCATTATCTCCTGTCCATTTTTAACAGTAATTTCTAGTCTTTAGTGCATGCAAAACAATTGTAATTTTGGCCTACGGGCTTAATATTACTGTGGAGAATAATTTAACTTTAATGTATTTTATCGGAGCATTAAGGACTTTTGGTTTGTTAAGCACCAATTAGCGGCAATTGGGTACAATTTATACATGGTTCAGTTCACAGGAGGCCTGTCAAGGGTTAGGGGAAGAAGGCAGGAAAATGGGATTAGGAGGTAGAGATCAGCCATGATTGAATGGTGGAGTAGACTCGATGGGCTGAACAGCTTAATTCTACTCCTATAACGTGAACTTGTGAACTTGTTAAAGGCACCTGCCTTAAAGCTGCAGAAACAAACCAGCCTTAAAGCTCTCATGCAGAGAGCCAGCGTGAGGCAAAGCAGAGCTATGAAGGGATGATCTCATTGCTTTAAAACATGCAACAACCAGGGTGCAACAGCAAGTATCCAGTATCCAGTGGAAGATGAGAGGAACCACAAGGGATGACGGAAGCTGCAGATAAAGAAATGGAATGAATCCACAGATTGCATGCACTACAAGCAACAGAACAACTTTGACTTCACCTTCTAAGACGGTACTTCACTGATGCAGTCATAAATAAAGTCTGCCATCTTCTGGAATCAAATTACAGTGAGAAACATTATTGCAGAAGAAATAATTGTGTTCTAGTTTGTCCGTTAGCATCATCACTACTTTAATTCTAACCCTTCAGGAAAAAAAGAAGAGATACAGAAGAAAATGTGTCTGGCATGTATAATTTATTCTAATGGATGCATGATTGATTTATTTATGTATGTTGAAAATATCTGCTTATTGTTACATTGGTGATTAAAATTAGTCTCACAGCATGGAATCAGGCCTCGTGGCCCACCATACCCAATCAACTATACTGATTGCCGACTTCAATAAAGGTGACCACGTTTTGTTCAGTTGTTCCTTCTCCTCCAGGTATTTGGCAATATCTAAACAGTGGAGATATAGTTGCTCGCATTTTATCTCTGTTCAAATTCAGAAGGCTTCAAGTTCCTTGGAAAAAATATTATTAGCAATTTGACCTGGACCAGCAAAAATGAAGCTAATGAACCACACCGACACCTCTACTTCCTTAGAAGCCTAAAGAGCCCGTCCCACTTAGGCGAATATATAGGCGACTGCCGGCAATTGTCATAGTCTTAGCAGGTTGCCAATAAGACAGTGACTGTACCCCACCCACCCCCCTACGACAGTCTATGACAATGTCTACAACAACCTACCACCTAGTCGACAGCAAGCTACGGCAAGCTACTGACAACTAGCGACCCATTAGGACGTCCACCTACGATAACCTACATCCACCTGCGACAAGCTACGAGCCTGTCAGCTGATTACAGGCCACAGTTAATCTATCAAATTTAAATTTGATAAATAATGTAATTGACAGAATTATCAGCTCCTGTTGCTGTTTCCTATGTTCTTACGTTCCGTCGTATTGACTACTCAGTCAAACATTACCTATTGTTGGCCCATGGCGATGCAGAATCATTTAGATTTTGCAACAAATAAGGGCAAATAATTTAACTCCTAACAAGCTACACATTATCAGGCAGAAGGTTCACATGAAATCGGCAGCAGTCAGAGACTCATGACTCAGAAATGTTATTTGAGGCATTTTATATTTTCACTTGGATTTGCGTTTCAGGTGAATAATGATTTTCCAAACATCTCTATGTTTTGCATAATAACTGGTTCCATGGACAATTTCTCAATGGTAACACAAGGCCACAATAAGAATGATTAATTCTGCATATTATGTGCCGACAGTTATTTAAAGGCAACAGATAGGAAACTGTTTAAACGTGATAAACAATGTCATTAATAGATATATCTAACACAGTTTTTATGTGCAACCATTTACTCTCTTCTGGCACAGGAGAATTTCATGAAATTTAATGTTTCTCTCCACTAAAAAAGTGAATTTATCCTTGTGCATTAGGCTGGTTAATACACGATACACATTGCATACTTAGAACAATACAGCACAGGGACAGGCCATTCTGCCCAGAATGTCTGTGCCGAACATGATACCAAGACCAACCCTTATCCATTGACATATAATCCATATCCCTCCATTTCCTGCACATATATATATGTCTGCTGAAAAGTCTATTTAAATGCCACTATCATATCTGCCTCCACCACCTTCCCCCGCAGCGTATTACAGGCACTCACCACACTCTGTGTAAAAAAAACATGCCCTGCACATCTCCTTTGAAATTTGTTCCTCTCACCTTAGTCATAGAGTCATAGTGATACAGTGTGGAAACAGGCTCTGCGGCCCAACCTGCCCACACCAGCCAATATGTCCCACCTGCCTGCGTTTGGTCCATATCCCTCAAAACTTGTCCTATCCATGTACCCGTCTAACTCTTACTTAAATGTTGGGATAATCCCTGCCTCAACTACCTCCTCTGGCAGCTTGTTCCATACACCCACCACCCATTGTGTGAAAAGGTTTCCCCCTCAGATTCCTATTAAATCTTTTCCCCTTCACCTTAAAACTTTGATCTCTGGTCCCTGATTTTCCCACTGTGGGCAAGAGATTCTGTGCATCTATCCAATCTATTCCTCTCATGATCTTCTACACCTCTATTAGATCACCCCTCATCCTCGCTCGCTTCAAGGAACAGAGTCCCAGCCTACTCAACCTTTCCCAATAGCTCAGACCTTCTAGTCCTGGCAACATCTTAAACCTTAAAGCTATGCCCTCTTGTATTTGATATTTCTATCCTGCGAAATAGGTTCTGATGGTCTAACCTATCTATACCTCACAAATTTATATATTTTGTCTGCTCTCGCCGCAACCACCTACATTCTAGAGAAAACAATCCAAGTCTGTCCAATCTCTCCCTGTGCCTATCATTTAGTTTAGTTTAGAGATGAAGCATGGAAACAGGCCCTTCAGCCCATCGAGTCTGCGCCGACCAGCGATCCCCGCGCATTAACACTATCTTACACACTAGGGACGATTTACACTTTACAAACCAATTTACCTACATATCTCTGTACGCCTTTGGAGTGTGGGAGGAAACCGAAGATCTCGGAGAAAACCCACGCGGTCACGGGGAGAAGGTACAAACTCCGTACAGACAGCACCCGTAGTCGGAATCGAACGCGCTCTCATTATGCTCTAATCCAGGCAAGATTCTGGTAAACCTCCTCTGTGCCCTTTCCAAAGCCTCCACATCCTTCCTGCAATGGGGCCACCAGAATTACATGCAGTCAATGAAAGAATATGACAGAGTGAATGGAGTAGGTGGTGGTTACTTTGACCTGTGCATCCACTTTCCTGCCACTTCAAACTTTTGTGAAAGTCACCATCAGGGCATAGATACAAATTACTTGGCATTTTATCAGTTGCTGACTGGGACTGGCACAAAAGCAATTTATACATTTTAAAATCTATATATTACTAAATCTCTGTTCTTGACCGCTTTTGGTCTTCTGTGCTGCGATTTCCGAGAGAACACCACCACCTACGGCCGTCATTTTTGGCCACCTCGCTCAGAGCCCCCCTCCGCCACATGCGTGCCGAGGATTTTTCCCGTCGATGAAAAATGACAGAGATATTAATGTTTTTTACAAAATTCCCCATTCTCTCTGTTGCCCCTGCTGGAGGGAGGGGGAGGGACTATAAAACCAGGAAGTGGTGTGCCTCAATCAGTCTCTGCAAGTGGTGTGCCTCAATCAGTCTCTGCAAGTGGTGTGCCTCAACCAGAGCTCTGAATAACACTGAACAAATGTCTCCACAGCTGTGAGTACCCACAATGTGGTTTGAAAATGAAAATATGGTTAGTTTGAGGGGAAAAAAGCACTGCCTGCAAATGGTTGTTTGGGTTGAAGTAAAAAGGCACCCTCTCTCTCTCTCTCCCCTCCTCTCTCTCTCCCTATCCCTCTCTTTCTCTCTCTCTCTCTCCCCCCCTGTCTCTCTCCCTTTCTCTCTCTCTCTCCCCTCTCTCTCCCCCCTCCCCATCACCCCCCCCCCTCTCCTCTCCCCCCTCCTCTCTGCCCACCTCCTCCCTCCTCTCTTTCCTCCTCTCCTCTCTTCCCCCTCCTCTCTCCCCCTCTCTCCTCTCTCCTCCTCTCTCCTCTTCCCCCCCGTCCCTCTCCTCTCCCCCCCCTCTCTCTCCCCCCCTCTCTCTTCCCCCTCTCCCCTCCTCTCCTCGCCCCCCCACTCCCCCCTCTCTCTCTCTCCTTCTCTCTCTCCCCTCTTTTCTCCTCCTCTCCTCCCCTCCATCCCTCCCCTAAACCCCCCTCCCCTCCACACACCCCTACCCCCTTCCCTCCACCCTCCCTCCCCCCTCCCTACTCCCCACCTCTCCCCCTCCCCCCCCCCTCCCCTCCTCCTCCCCCTCCTCCTCCCCCTCCTCCTCCCCCCCTCCTCCCCCCCCCCCCTCCCACCCTCCCCCCTCCTCCCCCCCCCTCTCCCCCCTCTCTCCTCCCCCTCTTCATCCTCCCCCTCTCTCCTCCCCCTCTCTCCTCCCCCTCTCCCCCCCTCTCTCTCCCCTCCATCCCCTCCCCCACCCTCCCTCCCTCCCCTAAACCCCCTCCCCTCCACACCCCCTACCCTCTTCCCTCCACCCTCCCCTCCCTCCCCCTCTCTGCTCCCCACCTCCCCCCCCCTCTCAGCACCCCCTCTCTCTCCCCTCACTCTCACCCCTCTCTCTCTCCTCCCCTCCTCCCCCACCTTTCCCCCCTCACCCACCCTCCCTCTTCTCCTCCTCTCCACCCCCCATCCCTCTTGCCCCTCTCTGTGTCTCTGTCTCTCTCTCTGTCTCTGCCCCTTCTCTCTCTGCCCTCACTCTCTAACCCCCCCCCCCCCCCTCCCCTCCCTCTCTAGATGTGTCTGCAAGTTGGGGGCTATGCGTCAGTAGATAGGGTGGTTATGGGGTAAAAGGAGCAAATTAATAATATTAATATAATATCAAGGGGGGTGATTAGCGTGAGTGCGGGGGGGGGGGGATAGTTAGTGTGTGTGACGCTGCATGCCGCCTCCCCCCCCCACAACCGCACGTTGGGGGAACAGACCCAACGGGTCTGCACTTGGTCTAGTAATAGATACATTTCTGCAAGTCAAGTATTGCAGCTTCAATCGATCGATAATGGAAATTGGTGCAATTTTACAAACATATCATAGAGCCTCTCAGCACAGAAATAGATAGATAGATAGATAGATAGATAGATAGATAGATAGATAGATAGATAGATAGATAGATAGATAGATAGATAGATAGATAGATAGATAGATAGATAGATAGATAGATAGATAGATAGATAGATAAATATATTTGTCAAATTTTTCACATACAAGGCTGACTGACATGGAACAGGAGAATCAGTATCAGTTTAAGTGGGAGATTTGTTTAAAGACAGAAGACAATGAGTTGTGGTACATGATTGTCTTTCAGGGGCCAAGGAAAGAGCGTTCACATCGTGGCCCTGTTTCAACCAATCTTTCCACCACCACGCACAAGAAGCGCAAGACAGACACCATTGGGCAGATGCCGAGAAGTGTGTTCAGCTCTGGCTGAACAACTTCTAATCTTGTGTGTGGACTCGATAAGAAGATGATTGTCTTTCAGACTGAAGGATGTTGGTCTCAGATATTCCCAAAGTTTAGCATGTGGGTCCTTGTTCTTCATAAATAGAGGCACTAAAAATATAGAAACATAGAAAATAGGTGCAGGAGCAGGCCATTCGGCCCTTCGAGCCAGCACCGCCATTCAATATTGCTTTTTCCCCATATCCCTGAATCAAAGAGCTGCAGAATATTTGTTGAGATTTACTAACTGGGTGGCACAGTGATACAATGGTAGAGTTGCTGCCTTACAGCTCCAGAGACCCAGGTTCGTTCCTGACTATGTGCTGTCTATACAGAGTTTGTATGTTGTCCCCCTGACCTGCGTGGGTTTTCTCCGAGTGCTCCGGTTTCCTCCCACGGTCCAAAGGTACAGGTTTGTAGGTTGATTGGCTTCGGTAAAATTGTATCATCTGCAAACTTACTAATCTTGTCATGTACGTTCTCATCAAAATCATTGATGTAGATGACAAAAAGTAACGGGCCCAGCACCGAACCCTGAGGCAAACCACTAGTCACAGGCCTCCAGTCCGATAAGCAATCTTCCACCGTCACCCTCTGCTTCCTTCCATAAAGCCAATTTTCTATCCATTCAGCTATCTCTCCTTGGATCCCATATGATCATACCTCCCAGAGCAGCCTACCATGTGGAATCTTGCCAAATGCTTTGATGAAGTCCATATAGACAACATCTACAGATCAACCTTGTTGGTCATATCTTCAAAAAAACTCAATCAGATTCATGAGACACGACCTCCCAGGGACAAAACTATGCTGACTCAGCCTTGTCCATGTCTATCTTATCCCTCAGAAAGCTCTCTAATAACTTTCCAACTCTCTGTGTCATTATGACACTATGGTTCCATCCATATTGCAGGCTTGGCCAACATGACCGATAGTACACAAAAAAGCTGGAGAAACTCAGCGGGTGCAGCAGCATCTATGGAGCAAAGGAAATAGGCAACGTTTCGGGCCGAAACTGATAGTGCTGCATTTAGGTTCTTACAGAAACTCTCACACTCCATGTCCTGTCTTTGACGTTCTTGCACAAAGAACATGCCACCTGCGAGTATTGCAGCAACCTAGTTGGTCTGAACCCACACACTCCTAATTAATTTGACAACCCCTTCCTCCCCCATCATTTCAGCATCTATTCATTCAAGGCCAACGCCTTCTGAAGCTAGAAAACTGGTGCTTGCATTGTGGCATTATCCTTTAGGGGCTGACTTCAAAGATCGCACTTGTCAAGCTAAGTGACAACAGTTGCGAGAACATTAGACACATAGGTCGTGAACATCGCACTAAAATATCATGCCAGCTTCAGTGCCCGTTAGTCAGGGAAACTGAGTATTGCTGGTCTATGACCCTCACATTGAAGTCTTCAATCCTTCAGGCCATTTCACATAAAGTGTTGGTCAACGGCAAACACAACTTTGACATTTAGTTTCGTTTTTTTTTTGTTTAGAGATACAGCGTGGAAACAGGCCCTTCGGCCCACCGAGTCCGCACCGACATGAGATCCCCGCACTTTAACACTATCCTACACACACTAGGCACAATTTTACACATACACCAAACCAATTAACCTACAAACCTGTACGTCTTTGGAGTGTGGGAGGAAACCGAAGATCTCGGAGAAAACTCACACAGGTCACGGGGAGAAGGTACAAACTGCGTACAGGCAGCACCCGTAGTCAGGATCAAACGCGTCTCCGGCGCTGAAAGAGCTGTGAGGCAGCAACTCTACCGCTGTGCCACTGTGCAAAGGGCAGGGTGTACAAACTGCATCACTAAAAGCAAGGTAGTAGTGGTGTATTTATTCCTTTAGTAACGTTGATATAAATTGAGCAGCAAACCAGGGGTACGTTTCCTGCTTTTGTTAAAATAATATCGGAGGATCCTCCTGACCATTTGAGCAAGCAGGCAGATCACAGATCAAGTTTTTGGCAAGAAACTCTACCTCAGAGATTAACTGTCAGGCAAGATGGTATTGAAATCATTGGAGTGCGACGAGCTCAGTCCCACCTTGTCCAGAGAAGGTAAAAACATTGTAGACGTTATCTGGGTAAAATGGGCTACACTGCAAAATGAATACACCTTTGGGAACTCAAAATCATTCTAAAAATATCAATATTTTTTCCATCAAAGGCACCACAGCAAAGCCCGGATTCGACTCTGACCTGTGTGTATATTTTGCATGTTTTCCCTGTAACTGTGTGGGTTTCCTCTGGATGGTCTGGTTACCTGCCACATCCTAAAGACATGCGGATTTGCAGGTTAATTGTCCTATGTTAAATTGTCGCTAATGTGTTGGGAGTTTCTGAATAAATGGATAATATTGACCTAAGGTGAACAGGTGAATGGCCCGCATGGACTCAGTGTGCCGAAGGGCCTGCTTCCATGCTGTATCTCTAAACTAAATTAAACTCTAGATCTTGGGGGTTTCAGGTGTAGCACCTATCTAGAATGGTAAGATGGAACACTAGGTGCAGAGTGGATCTATTATAGGATTTTTTGGACTTCACACTTTGTGAAGATTGAATGAAGCAAGTCTCTGAATTTCATAGCAGGTCTAAACGTGACCAGTAATTACTCTTACAACTGGATCTATATGGTTCAGAGTTTTCTGATTGAAAGAAAGATACACCCATGGAAACAAGCCCTTGAGCCACTGTCCACACCAACCAACTGGCCACCCCACCCCCCTACTCCTCACCCCCCTATAATAGTTCACAACAGTTCTACACTATTCCAGCTATTCCAGTTTCACTGCACACTGGGTCAATTTTACTGAGGCCAATTAACCTACAAACCTGCCTGTCTTTCAGATGTAGGATGAAACCGGAGCACCCGGAGGAAACCCACACAGTCACAGGGAGAACATGCAAACTCCACACATACAGCACCTGAGGTGAGGATCGAACCCGGGTCTCTGGCGCTGTGAGGCAGCAACTACACTAGTTGCGCCATTATGATCCCTTTGGAACACTTTCCAGCTCAGAAGTCCCGAGATATCACATGGTCCAAGATCCCTTATGAAGGGTTGTTTTCAATTATTGAAACAAGCCACCAAATCACTTGCTATTTCTAATCCATTAGGGGGCGACATTAAGGCTTGTTCATTGACAACATTTACATCAAATGTTAGAGAACTTGTTTAAAATGAAACTGCAGTAACATACTGATGGGATTGCACTGTGAGGATCTGACGTAGACCTAATACGTCAACTGGCCCGAGTTAAGTAATGTTCATAGTCAGAAGATGTGCAAATTGTGAAGCCAGAGGAAGGAATATAGGGGGAAAGAAGAGGGGGGGGGGGGGGGTGAGAAATAGGTGCATATCCAGGTGGGGCACAACAATGTTGTAATAAGTAAGAAAAGACAAAAACATTTAAAGTAACTTTACTCCAAAATCGTTTCAATGGAAAAAAATCCATTGAATATTGACAGCCCTTCCTCTCAGAGTGATGGACGTTTCACATTGTAACTTGCTGCCGGGGGAGTTTCTGTGCTGGATGAAGCCTTGCAGACTGGCCACACATTCACCGACATGACAACAGCCCTAGAAGAAGTTTCTCGACCAAAAATGTCACCCACTCCTTCTCTCCAGAGATGCTGCCTGTCCCGCTGAGTTAATCCAGCATTTTGTGTTTAACTTCAGTGTAAAGCAGCGCCTGCAGTTCCTTCCTACACACGGTGAAATCTTTCTGGGTTTAAAGTGAAACACTGTGTAAAATTTTTTGAAATGGACCTAGGTTCTATTTCTCATGCTTTGTGGTATCAATTTGCTAGAAACAGTAATTTTATTCCATCTCTCAATCAATGACCTTGCAATGTTAATACTGTGATCCAAATGGCCTTCCATTTAGGAAAAACACCTGCAGTGCTGAACCAGGCCACGTGTCAACATGCAGCTGGATTCTGAGTGTGTCTGTTTTAAAGAGATTACACTCGAGGGCCCGTTGATCAGGATTGAGACCAGCCATGTTATTCAGGCAAGCATTTTAACATGAAACAAGCGTGAAAATGCAGAAAGATAAGCTCTCTGGGGCAAGTTAATGCGAAAGGTGACTTGCAGCGAGGTTTACACAGAAGTATTATGGTCAGCTGGCATTATAAGTTAAAGTAAAAGGAAAATAAGCATGCTTGAGGGATAACAATCATTGGGCAACCACAGCCTGAAATAAATCTTCCAGCCTTTGAATCTTTGATGGAAATGTCCTTATCGTTGACCTTTAGAGGTACAAAGGCAGCTCTATCAACTATCCTCACAGCTTGCATTAAAGAACAGGCTTAGAAATCAAATTTGATCCCCAAGGTAGGGAGCTGAGAGTCAATATTTACAGTACTGAAATCGTTCAAAGTTTAAGAGAAAAAATTACTCTGAAAATCCTAAACAATCTCTTCTGAATCTGTTTTTTAGAGACTTCCTGCCTACCAACGGACTTCAACATTTTATTTATTACAGGTTAGAATGAGCCCATTTGGTTTTGAAAATGATAGCCTTCCTCTCGCAGTGATCCAGAGAGCACGCTACAACTCCCTTTCTCAAGGAGTTTCTGTGATGTTCAGACAGGCAGATTATTCAACTGCATGACAACCACCCTCAAACGGAAAACATAACAATTAAATTCTTGGTTTAGTTAGTTTAGTTTAGAGATACAGCATGGACACAGAGCCTTCAGCCCACCAAGTCCACGCCGACCATTGATCACCCGTTCACACTCGTCCAGTTATCCCAGTTTTGCATCCACTCCCTACACACTACGGCAATTTACAAACTCATGCATCATTGGGATGTGGGAGGAAACCAGAGCACTCAAGAAAACCCATGCGGTCAGTGAAAGAATGTGAAACTCCATACTGACAGTACCCGGGCTCAGGATCAAACCGGGGTCTCTGGTTAACAAAGCCCATGCGGTCAGTGAAAGAATGTGAAACTCCATACTGACAGTAAGGCAAGGCAAGGCAAGGCAACTTTATTTATATAGCACATTTCATACATGAGGCAGACTCAAAGTGCTTCACATAAAAACATGTCATACAATAAATGAAATAATAAAATGAAATAAAATAGAAGAACTAAAAGAAAAGAATAGCAAAATTAAAAATGCATTATAAAAAGTGCAAAAGTTAAAAGTGCAATGTAGTTAAGATTTAGCTGAAAGCTAAAGTAAACATAAAAGTTTTCAGTCTTGTTTAAAAGTGGTCAAAGTTGAGGCAAGTCTTAAATCTTCAGGAAGTTTATTCCAGCTATTTGTTGCATAGTAACTAAATCCTGCTTTCCCATGTTTTGTATTTACTCTGGGAATCACTAGCAGATTGGTTTCAGAAGATCTTAGCGGTCTAGAAGGCTTATATAGTGGAAGCATGTCAGTGATATACTTTGGCCCTAAACCATGTAGTGATTTATAGGTGAGCAGCAGGATTTTAAAATCAATTCTCTGACATACAGGGAGCCAATGTAAGGATTTAAGAATTGGTGTAATATGCTCAAATTTTTTGGTCTTTGTTAGAACTCTAGCAACAGCGTTCTGAACAAGCTGTAGCTGCCTGACAGTTTTTTTTTGGAAGACCTGCAAGGAGACCGTTACAATAATCTAGCCTACTATTAATAAAGGCATGTACATGTTTTTCTAAGTCTTGAGCTGACATGAGTCCTCTTAATCTTGCTATGTTTTTGAGGTGATAGTAGGCCGATTTTGTTACTGATTTGATGTGACTGTCGAAATTTAAATCTGAATCCATAATGACCCCAAGATTTCTGGCTTTGTTTGAAGTTTTCAGGGACAGAGAGTGAAGGTGTTGGGTTACTTTACGCCTTTCTTTTTTAGCACCAAAAACAATTATCTCCGTTTTGTCCTTATTAGTTGGAGAAAATTTTGGCACATCCAGTCTTTGACTTGCTCAATGCACTGGCACAACAGATCTATGGGGCGATAGTCATTTGGTGATAGCGCTACATAGATTTGAGTGTCATCGGCATAGCAGTGGTGGTCAATATTATTATTTCGCATGATTTGCCCTAGTGGGAGCATGTAGATGTTGAATAAAGAGGGCCCTAAGATCGAACCTTGCGGTACTCCACACTCCACAGTACCCGGGCTCAGGATCAAACCGGGGTCTCTGGTTAACAAAACTCTGTAAAAGATTTTGAAATAGGCCTGTGCTCTCTTTCTTATGCTTTGTGATAAGAAAGAGTAATTTTGTTCCACCTTCCACATTATTTTCTTGTAAAACAGTGTCTCTCCCTTCTTCTTATTTTCCCGACAGCTCAGCAACGTATTTTCTCTTATAGGCCATTCGATTTATTTTCCTGCCTACCTTGTGAGCGGAACGGTGGCGCAGCGGTAGAGTTGCTGCCTTACAGCGCTTGCAGCGCTGGAGACTTGAGATCGATCCCGACTGCGGGTGCTGTCTGTACGGAGTTTGTACCTTCTCCCCGTGACCGCGTGGGTTTTCACCAAGATCTTCGGTTTCCTCCCACACGCCGTCGACGTACAGGTTTGTAGGTTAATTGGCTTGGGTTTGTATACTTGATATACAGTAAGTGTAAATTGTCCATAGTGTGTGTAGGTTTGTGTTAACGTGCAGGGATCGCTGGTCGGTGCGGACTCAATGGGCTGAAGGGCCTGTATCCGCGCTGTATCTCTAAACTAAACTAAACTAAACCTACGCTGTTAGAGTTGTTAATTGGCCTACTGTCATGTCGCTGGGATGTGAGGGAAAACCCACATGGTTACAGGAAGAGCATGCAAACTCCTCATAGTCAGCACTCAAGGTCAGGATTTAACACAGATCCATGAGGCTATGAGTCAGCGGCACTAATAGCGGTCCCATCATGCACCCATGATTCAGAGGCCTTTGCTGGAATCTGAGGTAATGATACAATACCAAATGGTATTTTGACAGGTGATGCTCAGATTTATGTCACATCAATGCCAATTATCCCCTCCCATCTAGATTTCTGTGTTAAATCTAGTATTTTCCAAACGAAGTCCAAACGAAGAGATGACAAACATTGATAGTAATTTTTTTAGAGTAAAGGAACAGCAGCTGGAAAATCTTCAATGTGCAAGGCACAAAATAGCAATGCAGAGTACATAGAAAACATAGAATATAGGTGCAGGAGTAGGCCATTCGGTCCTTCGAGCCAGCACCACCATTCAATATGATCATGGCTGATCATTAGTAATTCATTAGTTGTTTGGAATCTGAGCCCACAACGATTACAGTTGTAGAGTCATTGAATGTGGAAACAGGCCCTTCGGCCCAGTCTGCCCATACAGCCCAACACATCCCAGCACTTGTCCCATCTGCCTGCATTTGGCCCATTATTCCTCTGAACCCATCCTGTACCTGTCTAAATGCTTCTTAAACATTGCCATAGTATCTGCACAGCTACTTCCACTGGGTGGGGGCGGGTGGTGTGATACGGGGAGGTGAGGATGAAGATTGAAAGGCAGATTTCCAATATCATTTCAGGTAATACAATTGTTGCCTCTCTTCTCCCTTTGTCAGCAAGGCCTCAGGTTAAATATTCAAATCTCATAGAGTCTGACATCTTCCATGTTGATTAGCAAGGTTGCAGATGACAGTAAAGTGGGTGGTATTGTAGATAGTGAAGATGGTTGTTAAAAATTGCAGCAGGATCTTGATCGGTTGGCCAGGTGGGCTGAGGAATGATTGATGGAATTTAGTGCAGAGAAATGTAAGGTGTTGCATTTTGAGAAGTCAAACATAGGCAGGACCCACACAGTGAATGGTAGGGCTCTGGGGAGGGTTGTAGAGCAGAGGGATCTAAGAGTGCAGGTACATTGTTCCTTGAAAGGGGCACCACAGGTAGATAGGATGGTCAAAAAGACTTTTGCCACATAGTCCTTCATCAGCCAGTGCATTGAGTATAGAAGTTAAGAGGTCATGTTGCAGTTATATAAGATGTTGGTGAGGCCGCATTTGGAGTATAATGTTCAGTTTAGGGTACCTTGTTATATGATGTTGTCTAGCTGAAAAGGGTGCAGAGAAGACTTACGAGGATGTTGCCAGCACTCGAGTGCCTGAGCTATAGGAAGAGATTGAGCAGGCTAGGACTCTATTTCTCGTTACGCAGGAGGATGAGGGGTGATCTTATAGAGTTGTACAAAATCATGAGAGGGAATAGATCATGTAGATGCACAGAGTGTCTTGCCCAGAGTAGGGGAATCGAGAACCAGAGGATATAGGTTTAAGGTGAGGAGGGAAAGATCTAATAGGAATCTGAGGGGTAATTTTTTCACACAAAGGATGGTGGGTATATGGAATGAGCTGCTCGAGGAGGTAGTTGAGGCAGGTACTATTGGAATATTTAAGAAACATTTAGACAGATACATGGATAGGACAGGTTTAGAAGGATATGGGCCAAACGCAGGCAGATGAGACGAGCGTAGATTGGACATGTTGGTTGGTATGGGCATGTTGGGCCAGAGGGCCTGTTTCCATATCGTATGACTCCATGTTGTGTGTCGAGCTTCTGCTGTTGGCATAGCTTAGGTCACACACAGTGATTAAGTTCCAAAGACTTTATTAGCATTATAGCATAGCTAACTTCATCTTAATACGTAACTTAAGACTGAGGAAGAAAGGGCTGAGAAGCTTTCTATTAAACTAGTGGGTGTAGCTACAAAGCATGACTCATAACATGAGTGGCACTGATCTACATCCTCCCTCTTAAAGAATTAAATGTCAGTACAAAATTGTTGACTAAATAAGGCACGATAGCAATTGATATTAGCTGGAGGAAAGTCAAACATAGTCCGGGTACTTCACGTTGGGTTTGCAAACACGACCAGCGTGTGTGATAAAAACCATCTCCGTTTTAGGTCACTCATGTTATGAGTCATACTTTGTAGCTACGCCCACTAGTTTAACAGAAAGCTTCTCAGCCCTTTCTCCCTCAGTCTTGAGTTACGTATTAAGATGAAGTTACCTACGCTGTAACGCTAATAAAGTCTTTGGATCTTAATCACTGTGTGTGACCAAAGTTATTCCAACAGCAGAAGGACATCTTTGTGATTGAGGCAGTGCAGCATAGGTTCACGAGATTGATCCCTGGGATGGCGGGACTGTCATATGAGGAAAGATTGATGCAGGAAAAGGACAAGCTAGATGCAGGAAAAATGTTCCCGATGTTGGGCTAATCCAGAACCAGGGGCCACAGTCTTAGAATAAAGGGGGAGCCATTTAAGACTGAAGAGAGAAAAAAACTTTTTCACCCAGAGAGTTGTGAATTTGTGGAATTCCCTGCCACATAGGGCAGTGGAGGCCAAATCACTGGATGGATGTAAGAGAGAGTTAGAGCTCTAGGGGCTAGTGGAATCAAGGGATATGGGGAGAAGGCAGACACGGGTTATTGATTGGGGACGATCAGCCATGATCACAATGAATGGTGGTGCTGGCACGAAGGGCCGAAGGGCCGAATGGCCTCCTCCTGCACCTATTTTCTATGTTTCTATGTTTCTATGGCATGGTGTCAGAGTGTACGGACTCAATCCTTGCTTAATTATATTGCTTTTATTTTAGTTTGTTGTTTTCTCCGGTATATATTACTATGGCTTCTGCTCTGGTGATCCTGGTGTTTGACGAAGACCTCGCAGAACGGTGGCACAAATTTGAAGAAGATTTCTCAATTTATATTGAGAAAGACTATTTCTTGGTACGCAGGAGGATGATGGGTGATCTTATAGAGTTGTACAAAATCATGTAGATACACAGAATGTCTTGCCCAGAGTAGGGGAATCGAGAACCAGAGGATATAGGTTTAAGGTGAGGAGGGAAAGATCTAAAACGAATGTGAGGGGTAACTTTTTCACACAAAGGATAGTGGGTATATGGAATGAACTGCTCGAGGAGGTAGTTGAGGCAGGTACTATTGGAATATTTAAGAAACATTTAGAAGGATACATGGTTTAGAGGGATATGGGCCAAACGCAGGCAGATGAGACGAGCGTAGATGGGACATGTTGGTTGGTGTGGGCAGGTTGGGCCTAAAGGCCTGTTTCCATACCATGTGACTCCATGTTGTGTTACATATTTTCATTGCGGTCACTTCTACAATGATTTCCTTCATTTTCTACAATACAATGCACTTCCTCTTTAAGAGATGGAGACTGGGTTAATGTTGAGCAGGCTGGTTTACACCAATATTGGCAACTCACAAAATGGCTCAAATGTGATAAAGCACTGGTTTGCATTGGATCACTGCCAAAGTCATTATAAAACTAGCAGGCAGCACAATATTGATGCAGTGCCCACACTGGGTTGAACAAAGCAGGGTTAATTGCACAACGCGATCCCGCTACCTTCTATTTAAGATGTTACTTTAGCTGCCCATTCTAGACTAGGGACATATGTATAACAAAAGACCAGTCCACAGATGAGAAAGCAACCATTTTGTGGCCACTGAGAATAGGACTTTACTAAACAAAGTGAAGAATAGTACCTGTGCTAAATTATCCGTGGGAAAGAACTAAAAAAGCACACAAACGGATCCAGGAAGCAATAATATTCAACTACTAACAAGACTGTTTTAGTTTTAGTTTAGTTTAGAGATACTGCACGGAAACAGGCCCCTCGGCCCACCGAGTACACACCGACCAACGATCCCTGCATAATAACCCAACCCTACGCACACTAGCGCCAATTTACACATACACCAAGCCAATTAACCTACAAACCTGTGCGTCTTTGGAGTGTGGTAGGCTGGTTTCCGCCAAGGTCGATCTACTGCGGACCAGGTAACCCTCCTCACCCAAGACATTGAGGACTGCTTTGAAGCAAATGAGAAGGCAGGAGCTGTTCTTATAGATCTGACAGCTGCCTATGACACCGTGTGGCACCGGGGACTAACTGCAAAGCTACTTCGGGTGCAGCCAGACATGCACATGGTCCGATACATCATGGAGCTGATATCAAACCGCATCTTTGTGCTTAAGACCAGTGATGGACAGCAGAGTAGGCTACGTAGACTGAAGAATGGCGTCCCACAGGGATCCATCTTGGCTCCGCTGCTTGTCAACGTGTACATCGATGACCTCCCAGAGACCATCGCTGGAAAATATGGGTATGCTGACGATCTAGCCATCCTGATGAGACACAAAGAGTGGAAGACAATCGAAAGCTCCTTGAGTCTAGACATGGGGCTTTGGCAGTATGTCTACAACAGTGGCGTCTAAAGCTGAGTGAAGACAAAACAGTGTCAACAGCATTCCATCTAAACAACAAGGAAGCTAAGCGAGAGCTAGCTGTCTTCGTTAACAACAGGTGCTTGGACATCCAACAAACACCCACTTACCTCGGGGTAAAGCTGGACAGGTCGCTTACATTTCATCAACATCTGGCTGGTCTCCGTGACAAGGTCATGGCATGTAGCGGCCTCATCCGACGCCTGGCAGGAACAAGTTGGGGAGCCAGTCCATCAACTCTCCACACCTCTGCCTTAGCTCTTGTGTATGCCCCAGCTGAGTTCTGCGCACCCGTATGGAGTAGTAGTAGACATACTAGCCTGGTAGACACAAGCCTTAACAGCACCTTGTGAACCATCGCTGGGTGCCTTCAACCTACTCCAGTCGAGCAGCTCCCTATACTTGCAGGCATTCTGCCTGCAGGGATCCGAAGGCAAGCAGCAACTCTGGCACTATCTCGTCGTGCCATGGACCCAGATCACCTCCTCCATCAGGCTATCAGCAGAGAGCAGAGGCCACCCTGACTGAAGTCCCATCACCCCTTTGCTCTACATGGAAAACAACTCCTAGCATCTATCCAGCCAGCTAAGACAAAAGCACACTGGATAGCCACCAAGTGGTCACAGGAGTGGGAGGCAACCTCATCTCCATTACACAGCTACATCTCTTCACCAGATAAAAGCTGTCCAGGGTCTGACCTCCCCAGAGGAGCATGGATGAAGCTCAACAGACTTGATACTGGAGTTGGGCGTTTCAATGCCAGCCTGTGGAGATGGGGGCTCCCTCCGCCAGAGTCCAGCCTGTGAATGCGGAGCAGAACAACAGACAGCCAACCATGTCATCTCTGGCTGCCCGCTCTACCACCCACCAAATGGAGCTCAGGGCCTGGCAGACAACAACCTGGCTGCTCAATACCCGGCTTGAGATCTAACTATTCCTTTCATTTATGTTTCATTCGCAAGAAGAACAAGAAGGCAGGAAACTGATCTCAGAGAAAACCCACGCCGGTCACGGGGAGAACGCAAGGCAGCAACTCTACCGCTGCGCCATCGTGCCACCTCTCAGGAAACATTGAAGATGAGGAGATATTTAAATACTAGGCCACAGGCAAGAATAAGGTCAGGATGAGGGAGAAAAGGGCAGGAGGAAAACAATATATACCATCAGGAAAGAAAGGGAAAAATATGAAATTAAATTATCGACAAATTGAAACAGAGTTATAAAAAATAGGTGTGAGAATAGGGCAGCACAGGATGGAAAGGATATAAACATAGACTGTAGAAATAAAATCATGGAAATATTAATGATGACTTTGATCAATGCTTATCAGAGTATGTGATCAGGGTATTAGATGAGAGTGCATTTAAAATAAAGAGGAAAATAGTAAGTCAAGTCAAGGTGGATCAAACCTTAGACAGATTATGTGTCCATGCAGGAGATAGCATAAGCACTGTTAGAGTACAGCATGGAAACATGTACACATACAGGAACGGGGCCCATTGACCTGCAATGCATGTGCCTAACATTATGCCCAGACCAACTCTTACCTGCTTGGACATAATCCAAATTCCTCCATTCCCTGCATATCTACATGTCTAATCTAATAGTTCCTTAAGGCAGCACGGTGGAGTAGCAGTAGAGCTACTGCCTTACAGCGCCAGAGACCCAGGTTCGACCCTGACTGCAGGTGCTGTCTGCACGGAGATTGTAAATTCTCCCCGTGACCCGCGTGGGTTTTTCCCCGAGATCTTCAGTTTCCTCCCACACTCCAAAGACGTCCAGGTCTGTAGGTTAATTGCCTTGGTATAAATGTAAAAAAATTGTCCCTGGAATGTGTAGGATAGTGTTAATGTACAGGGATCGCTGGTCGGTGCGGACTCGGTGGGTCGAAGGGTCTGTTTCTGCATTGTATCTCTAAACTAAACTAAACTAAATATTACTACTGTATCAGCCTCTGCCACCGCCTTAACCGCACATTCCAGGCACTCACAACCCTCTGTAAAACCCTCACACATCTCCTTTAAACTCTGCCCTTCTCACCTTAAAGCCAATCCCTCTAGTATTTGATATTTCTAACCTGATAGCATTAGACGTGTTTAATTATGCGGCAGCTGGAGGTATAATACTCGGGATGGGCAGATAGCTGATATTATACCCATATTTAAGAGGAGACTAGAATGTGTCCCAGGGGAAAAACAAACCAGTCATCTTATCATTAGTGGTAGGAAAATTAATGGAGTTTGTACTATAGGAGAAAATGTGAATCTCGTAACCAACAATAATCTAAGGAACAGATAGCATTGATTTCCAAATGTTTTGCTCAAGCAATCCCTCAGAGGCAGTAACAGAGAAAGTCGACAAGGATGCTGTTATAAATTTCAAAAGGGATAGTGCATTTAGATTCCCAAAGGGCTTCCGATCAGGTGCCGCACATTCGACATTAGATTGTCAGAACATGCATGGACAAGTAGTGCAATACATCATTGGCTTGCTCCAAACAAAAAGCTAGTAGCAAGCTAGAAAGTCAGCTCACACAAGGAACAGTGCAAGGGCCAGTGTTTAAGAGGCTTTTAGTTAAGCACATGGATGTGCAGGGAATGGAGGGGTATTGTTGTAGGGTAAATAATAGTGAGGGCCAGTAATTAATAAAAAGGGATGTGGATTGTGCTAATGTGGTGACAGGAAAACACAAGCAAAGCCGAACAGGAATTTCATTGATTGTGCAGGTCCCATCATTATAACAGAAATTTGGATCTACTGTTAATGAATTTAGACATAGATGATCATCTCATTCTGTTTGTCACAAGTCTTTCTGAGTTCCATTTTACATCGGAGTCACGTGAGTGACTACGTGAAGAACCCGCCAGGACGCATGCGTGTCATATCGCTACACGCATTGCGAAACGACAGACGGGGTGGAACGACGTTCCCCCGCAGCGGTAAATTTGAAACCGCGACTGACATGTAAGTGAATTACTCTGCGGTCATTTTTTGTTTCCCGCGCTGTTTTTTTACAGGGGGAAACTGGACAAAAATAGAGTCCACAAGGGCTGAGTCTAAAGCTGGCTGGGGAGGACCGCGGAGTTGCGGGCAGCCAGCAGCAGCTAAAGGCACCAGCATCACTGTGAGTGGGATCAGCTGTGCCCGACTTGGCACCCGCACCGGCCAGATCAACACCACGGCCGGGCGGGAAGACTACACAGACAGAGCCGTTGACTCTGACAAGTCAAAACGGCAGGCAGGGGGGAGTATTCCCCTGCAGTGGCAAGTTTTTTTAAACCAAGACCGACAGGTAAGGGAATTACTGCGGTCATGCTTTGTTTCCCGTGCTGGTTTTCACAGGGGGAAACGATGGACAGGAGTCCACAAGGGCTGCACTGGCTGGGAAGAACTACGGAGTTGCGGACAGCCAGCAGCGGCTGACGGCACCAGATCACCGTTAGTGGGATCAGCTGTGCCCGACTTGGCTGACAAGTCGAACTGCAAAGAAATGCCGTGGGGACCAGCGTTACTGGGGCCAAATGGAGCGGCTTATGGGGCACATGCTCCACTGTGACAGACTCTGGGAGATGGAGTCCAGTCACAATGGGTATATAATACACCCATGGCAGCACCTTATCAGGGCTGCACAGTGCATCTCCCTCGACAGAGGGGAGTACTGGGAGCCAATTCTGGGCTGGCTCTGAAGAGGGGTCTTGCTGAAGGAAGAAATCAGTGTGCAGGGGGTGCAAGAACAAGGAAACCTCCTGGAAAAGGAGTCCAAGTTTGTACATCTAAAAACAACTACAGGAACATGGCTGCAATAGACACTACTGCCAAATATTTGGCACCGGAAAATGGGTATCCCTCAAATATTTCCCACGGTGAACAGTTACATCTGAAAACACATTGGAACGGGAGTCAGAAGGCAGGATGTTTAGCTAAGACGCTGTGGCATTATTCTGCAATATGGAGTATGAGATTAATAGTCTCAGGAGAACGCCATCCGCCCAGCTTTAAACCCTAAGTTTGCAGAGCTGTGCAGACCTGGAGGGATTAAACCACCAATATTACTACTTGGGGGCAACCTGTCAAAACAGGTAAAAGAGCTCAATAAGGAGGCCAATACCCTGGGGCTCATAAAGGGGGCAACAGGCAGGATCTCCTACACACGACAACAGCACCTCCACGCACCCACCAGCAGGAAGACACACAGAAGGCCGGGCTACAGGACAGAGGTCTTTTAGGCCTGGCCCAGACTGGCCTTCCTGGAAGACGTGCAACCCCAAATCCCAAATCCAAAAACCGACGCCACAACCTCTACGGCGACTGCAAGGAAGAAAACAAACTTTCCACTGGTCACCATGGAGGTAGGGGGGTCTGGTCTCATCCAAAAAACAGGAGGTGTAAATAACACAAATTGGTGTGTAGATCACATTTTCTTGGGAGGCATGGAGTGCAATAACTACTAATACTAATTTTCTACCTAGTGTTCAGGGATATACAATTGAATTTGTGCACAAAATTTCCCGGTTCAGCATGTACCGAACTGAACGTTCGTGCCTTCATGATAAGAAAAACTGGAAGCGCATGCTGAACTGGAGAGGCTAGATGCTAGGGAATCATGGGGAAATCCCAACACGACTCTTTGGAATTTGTGTCAATATCTTTACGAAAAACAAAAAGATGTGGTTACCAATCATTCAGGTCTGACAAACCTGAATACATTGTGCAGTAAATTCATTCGAAATTGGAAACCTTTGTTACTGCCAAACAATTGATTCCATAGGCTACTTTATGGATTGCATCCATTAAAAGATGCTTACTATACGGTGCCTATGCGGAAGGATTATAGATGTTATTAATTCTAAGCTAACACCTTCCACCACTAAGGACTACTTGGGGTTCACCCTTGACTTAGTCTACATGTGGGTAACTTATCAAAGGAAGGTACAGACTTAACTGAGGCCAACAACCTCATTGACATCAGTAAACCACCTATTCGACTGGAAGCAAGGGTAATTGGCAATACTGTGGCCTTTCCAGCCACACTGTTTGACCTTTGTATTACCAATAATTACAAGGACAAAGGTACAAGCACTTAAAATCAATACTGGTCATGTGTAGAGACCAATGAGGCTACCAATCTAAGCAATCACGGAATTAAAATGATAGGGGAAATATTGGGCATTGTTCAAACCCTATCATTGTCAGCAACCATTCAGTGGTGCTACAAACTGATGCCAGTGTTCATGGTTGGCGTGTTACTAACCCCATCTCTAGTTGTGGATATAGATGGGATGCACAAGAAGCATCATTGCTTCAGATACATGTCATAAACTACTTGGAAATGTTGGGTGCGTTCTATGGACTCAAATCATACTGTTCAGAAATGCATCACCTGCATGTTAGACTACAGATTGATAACACCACCACCATGGTGACATATACTAACTACATGGGTGGAATCAAATCGGTATCATGTGATAATCCGGCTAACACAATTTGGCAATGGTGTATTCAGAAAAACATTTGAATATCAGCTAGTTACCTACCAGGTAACCTCAAATTTAGTGGCAGACACCAGGTCACGCAAATTCATGACAAACATCGAATGGATGTTGGACCGCAAAGTGTTTGCTGATATTGTAGCATGATATGAAACACCAGAAATTGATCTATTGCATCTCAGCTTAATCACCAGTTGCCTATCTGTGTTTCTTGGGAATCAGACCGGGGCATCAGCGATGGATGCCTTCTCGCTGCATTGGGGGGGGGGGGGGGGGGGGGGGGGGGATTGTTCTTTCTATGCTTTCCCTCCTTTCTGCCTCATCAGTCGGGTTTTACGCAAAATACAACTAAACATGGTTCTCCGTTCCGAAATAACCAGATTGTTGGTTCATCCCGTAACGGGCGGGAAAATCATCCCTACCATAATAGGACAAATGTGTTCGTCAGCAGAATCTTAAGTAACCATTTCCGGACCTGGGACTAACGAACCGAACAATGAACATATACAGCGGCTCACAGGCAGTCCACGAAGAAACTATATCGGGTCCACATCAGGAAGTGGGAAATATTGTTCTAGGAACAACATCACTACTGTATGACGAACAAAACGTCTGTTCTGGAATTCCTGGCAGGCCTCCATTATGATGAGGGGCTCAGTTACAGTGCCATTAACTGCGCCAGAAGTGCCCTTTCAGCATATCTATGGCGAGGATCAGAGCGTCATTCTGTTGGGACTCACCCCCTGGTAACCAAACTTATGAGGGGAATTTTTTAATATCAATCCCCCAAGAACCAGGTACTCTCAAATATGGGATGTGAGTATTGTCCTAACGTTGCTAAGGAACTGGTCTCCAGCAACAGCTCTGTCCCTGCTAAAACTGATGCATTAAAACAGTCATGCTGATGGCTTTGGTCACAGCACAAAGGGTACAGTCTTTACATAAGTTAAGGCTGGACAATATGACTTCTTCAACAAGAAATATAACTTTTCATGTTCACGAATTAGCCAAACAGAACAGACCGGGACCATCAGGCCTCAAAATAGAATTTTGGGCTTACCCTATAGATGATCGTCTCTGTATAATAAGACATTTATTGTTATATATGGAGAACACCAAAAACATCAGAGGCTATGAGATGGCACTACTAATCAGCCACAAGCAACCCCACAAAGTGTCAGTTCAAACTATTTCCAGATGGCTGAAACAGGTTTTAACAACAGCTGGAGTGGATACTAACATATTCAAATCTCATTCCACCAGGGCTGCAGCTACATCGGCAGCTATGGAGTTGGACGTACCGATGGACCAAATCCTGGAGACAGCAGGATGGTCAAGGGAAAAAACATTCCAACATTCTACCATAAACCAGTGATTAAACCTGGAACTTTTGCAGAATCAATTTTAAGTTCTGTAATATGATTTCACCCCATGAAATAGGGGCTATAATTTGTTGTTAATAACTTTATCATGGATTTCAATGTCGGATTCATGTTTAAACATGTTAACACAATTCCTCCCTTAGTCAATTAAGGCAGATGTGATGCATGGACTCGTTTCCACGGCATGAAATCACAGAGCTTTGAAATCTTCACGTAGTCACTCACGTGACTCCGAAGTAAAATAGTAAGATTAAATGAGAACTTACCAGTTCGAAGTTTGATCGTTATTTTGTGAGGAGTAACGTTGAGGGATTACGTGCCCTCCGCTCCCACCCTTGATCATACAGTTCAACTGGTATCCTCTTCTCTAATCTTACTATGTTCAGTCATTACTGTTATCTGTGATTTCACACCGCTGCTTTGAAGAATGACACGCATGCGCCCTGGCGGGTTCTTCACGTAATCCCTCAACGTTACTCCTCACAAAATAACGATCAAACTTCGAACTGGTAAATTCTCGTTTAATCTTACTATTCTTTAACTGAGACCTCAAGATACTGTTAATCATGTTTGCGAATGATCTTGTCATCTGAGAATATAAAAATGTACCAACTTCACTGGACATGTCAGCTTAGGCTACTTCCTGGTGCGCACCAGTTTAATGAACCACCCCTTACTTCAAACACCAACTCCGCATGGCCTTTCCATTTTGATCCTTCACGTATGGATCATGTGCAGGCCAAGAAGATTTCTTTAGCTTGGCATTATGTTTGGCAAGGATATTGTGGGCTAAATGGACAGTTCTTGTGTAGGAAAGAACAGCAGACGCTGGTTTAATCAAAGATAGACACAAAATGATGGATTAACTCAATGGGACAGGCAGCATCTGTGGAGATGGGTGAGGTTTCGAGTCGAGACCTTCTTCATGACCTGTTGTGCTGTGTTTGTCTGCGTTCTGTGTTTATAGCTCACCATTTATCTCAACTTTGTAGGTTTTGGACTCAAAAATGTACTTTTGGTAAATTGAAAGATTACAACAAATGAGGAAATGTAGAGATGCCAGTCAAATTTCAAAAAGACATCCAAGGGTAAAATGGACAAATTGATGAATAACTACCAAATGTATTAGCAGGGCAGCACAGTGGCATGTCTGGTCGGGCTGCTGCCTCACAGTGCCAGATCCCAATCTCAGGTGCGGTCTGTGTGGAGTTTATACGTTCTTCCTGTGTCCCTGTGGGTTTCTTCCAAATGATCCGGTTTCCTCCCACATCCCAAAGACGTGCGAGTTTGTAGGTTTATTGGCCTCTGTAAAATTGCCCCCAGTGTGCAGGGAGTGGATGAAAAGTGGGAGAATGTAGAACTAGTGAGAATGGATGAACGACAGTCGGTATGGACTCAGTGGGCTGAAGGACATGTTTCCATGCTGTAGCTCTAAACTAAACTGAAATGAGGTTTATTACATTTATGTCATTTATTACATTTTTTTAAGAAACGGAATGAGATCTCATCATACTTTAAGCATACAAATCTCAATGAGGTAGAGAACAAAGGCACCAGGGAGTGTACAAACACTGAATTAACGATACAATCTAATGACGCTATTTGGTGGAATTAAACCAGGAAGCTGTTTATTTCTAGAGCTTTCAGTTGTTTCCCACCACAGCGATGTTTCTGAAGGAGGTTCCTAGGTAGGACCTCTAAAATGTGTTGATCAGTTAACACAACTTTATGAAATGAGGAGCTCAAAGGAGTGTATGGACACTGATGTGGAGCCAGTAGAACCTTGCTTCCCCTTCAGAGTAGATCAGGTCTGTCCCGTTGAGTTACTCCAGCTTTTGGTGTCTTTCTTCAGGTCTTCTATCCTAGGTAATGATAATGCCAAGGGACATGCTTCATGTATTTTGTGTTTTTATGACTGTTGGCAGCAATTTCCCTCCTAGGATAAATAAAGTTCTATCATATCATATCGTATCGAACCATTGTGACTGAGAGAGCATGTTTCAGCCTTCATTGAGGCACTGTCCTAGTCGTCTAGAACTGTGCTACCCTGAACCAGCAGCAGTCTGCTTCCCATGGACAGCAGATTGTTGCTCTACAGGACACTGGTGCTGCTAACAGGGAGCAGACAGCTGTAGTCTAGGGTTTATCTGCCAGTCTCACCAGCGTGCTGGAGGCTGCGGTGGCAATCATGCAATTTGGCCAACAACAATTGATCACACTGTTGCCTGGTGCCGTGTAGATCCAGTTGGCAGTGGAGGAACCGAGACTCCTGTTCCCCCCTCAGAATGTCAGCATCCAAACTGACTCTCAAACAACGAGCAACTGCAAGTATACCCGTTGGAACACAGCAGCTTATCACAAGCACACTCAGCACAAGCATCATGAGGGAACATCTGTATCTCCGGGCTATAAAGAGAACCAGCCTTCCAGTAGCCAGGTGGCAAGAACAATAGTGTCTTCATAGAATTTCCAAACCCATCCTGAAAATTATAAAAATTAAGAAGCACCAAGAATTGACTGGATTTGGTGCAATTGTTTCAGTGAGTTTCCTTTGCAGGCAATATGTTGCCTGCTGATTTATACAAGGAATAGACAATAGACAATAGGTGCAGGAGTAGGCCATTCAGCCCTTCTGCCAGCACTGCCATTCAATGTGATCATGGCTGATCATCCACAATCTGTAACCCATTCCTGCCTTCTCCCCATATCCCCTGACTCCGCTATCTTTAAGAGCCCCATCTAGCTCTCTCTTGAAAGTATCCAGAGAACCTGCCTCCACAGCCCTCTGAGGCAGAGAATTCCACAGACTCACAACTCTCTGCGCGACCAAGTGTTTCTTCATCTCCGTTCTAAATGGCTTACCCCTTATTCTTAAACTGTGGCCCCTGGTTCTGGACTCCCCCAACATCGGGATCATGTTTCCTGTCTCTAGCGTGTCCAAACCCTTAATAATCTTATATTTCAATAAGATACCCTCTCATCCATCTAAATTACAAAGTATACAAGCCCAACCGCTCCATTCTCTCAGTATATGACAGTCCCGCCATCCCGGGAATTAACCTTGTGAACCTACGCTGCACTCCCTCAATAGCAAGAATGTCATTCCTCAAATTTGGAGACCAAAACTGCACAAAATACTCCAGGTGTTGTCTCACCAGGGTCCTATACAACTGCAGAAGGGCCTATTTTCTCCTATACTCAACTCCTCTTGTTATGAAGGCCAACATGCCTTTCGCTTTCTTCACTGCCTGCTGTACCTGCATGTTTACTTTCATTGACTGATGAACAAAGACCCCCAGAATGATCTAAGTCAAACTACTTAACATTAACCATTTACTTGCTTTGTCCTTCAATAAACAAGGGAAATCGGCTGACTGCCTTGAAAGTTTTGTGCATTGCTACTGCGAAGCATAAGATGAATGCCGATGGAAATAAATATAACTTTCATCCTGCCCTGCTGAATTGCTAAGGTATAAAATCCCATTCTTGCATGATTCTTTAGTCAGAGGGTGGCGAATCTGTGGAATTCTTTGCCAGAAGGTTGTGAAGGCCAAGTCAATGGATATATTTAAGGCAGATAGATTCTTGATTAGTACGGGTGTCAGGGATTACGGGGAGAAGGCAGGAGAATTGGGTGAAGAGAGAGAGATAGATCAGCCATGATGAATGGCGGAGTAGACTTGATGGGCCGAATGGCCTAATTCTACTCTTATCACTCATGATCTTATGACCTTATGATTGCTGTTCACTCCTGGGATAACTTTCAAATGAGAGGATGGTGAGTCTTGCAGTGTGAGGCCAGTGCATGGCACCTTGTCTCGGGACACGTGGAGTTGCTTTATATAGTCAGCTAATGTCAGACTCCCTTGCACCAGAATGACTTCAAATCAACAAAAATAGTTGACCAATGCAAATGGTTGAATGGCTAGCAATGAAGACTTTCTATAGAGAAATTGAACCGTGGAGTTGCCTGATCCCAGGACGAGAATAATTCCAGAACCAGCAGGCAGTAATCTGAGATACCTTTTGAAATAATAAAACCTCCAATTTGCAACAACACTGCAAAACGCCAAATATCAGGGGGCCCTTGCTATATGATAAATGGCAAATGTCAATGTTGGAAGATGAATGTCTGAAGGATTGGAAAGAAGCAGCTCCAATAACATGGGTCCTTTCGTGGATTTCTTGGATGCAGCAGAATATGAAGAATGATGATATAATGTCATAGAGCTATATCACGTTAGGTCTTGGGCCGAGCAAGTCCCAATGCATTAGATTACATTAATCACACCAATCACATTTTATTCTCCCTACCTTCCATTCAGCTCCACAGATTCTACCACTCACACCTCAGGGACAATTTACATTGGCCAATTAACCTATCACACGTCCATCTTTGGGATGGTCATATAGAAACCTAGAAACCTAGAAAGTAGGTGCAGGAGTAGGCCATTTGGCCCTTCGAGCCAGCACCACCATTCAATATGATCATGACTGATCATCCAGAATCAGTACCCCGTTCCTGCTTTTTCCCCATATCCCTTGATTCCATTAGCTCTAAGAGCTAAATCTAACTCTCTCTTGAATACATCCAGTGAATTGGCCTCCACTACCTTCTGTGGCATATAATTCCACAGATTCACAACTCTCTGGGTGAAAAATATTTTTCTCATCTGTCCTAAATGGCCTACCCCTTATTCGTAAACTGTGACCCCTGGTTCTGGACTCTGCCAACATTTCTCCTGCATCTAGCCTGTCTAATCCCTTAAGAACTGTATATGTTTCTATAAGATATCCTTTCATCCTTCTAAATTGCAGTGAATACAAGCCCAGTTGATCCATTCTTTCTCCATGTCAGTCTTTCCCACCATGCTGGGAATTAACCAGATGAACCTACACTGCACTCCCTCAATAGCAAGAATGTCCTTCCTCAAATTAGGAGATGAAAATTCCAGGTGCAGTTGCACCAGGGCCCTGTACAACAGCAGTAGGACCTCCTTGCGACTATACTCAAATCCTCTCGCTATGAAGGCCAGCATGCCATTTGCTTTGTTCACTGCCTGCTGTACCTGCATGTATACTTTCAGTGACTAATGTACAAGGACAACATAGGTCTCGTTGAAACTCACCTATTCCTAATCTGACAACATTCTGATAATAATCTGCCTTCTTGTTCTTGCCACCAAAGAGGATAACCTCACATTTATCCACATTAAACTGCATCTGCCATGCATCTTTCCACACACCCAAGCCACCCTGCAGCCTCATAGCATCCTCCTCGCAGCTCACACTGCCACCCAGCTTTCTGACATCCGCAAACTTGGAGATGTTACATTTAATTCCTTCGTCTATATCATTAATATATATTGGGTGCCCGGACGTGGCGTTGAAGGATGAGAAGCCGAAGCAAAGAAGTGGAAGCCAAATAACCAAACGGAAACAAAGCCGAAAAGTCAACTAACCGAAAGGGCGGGACGCCTAAAAGCAAACTCACCGAAAGGCCGCTATGCTGAAACGCCAACTCACCGAAAGGCTGCGTCACCTACAAGCCAACTCACCGAAAGGCCGCTCTGCCGAAAACCCAAATAACAGACATGACGTCGCCAGGGGCGGGACTGGTCAGCGATTGGTCCAGATCTCCACGTCCATCCCATCACTGGCCGGTGGAGACGGGAGAGAGGGGGTCATTTTCCCACACAAGACCCCCCTGGGCTGGAGGATGACTGGGCACTCTGAACCTGAGCACCAAGTTGTTAGCAGCTGAAGGAGCGCATCCCTCAGGACAGCCCCCATTCTCCCACGGCCGCCCTCCGCCTCGTCTCCTCCGTGCAGCCGCACTGCAATGGGCCGTGGGTCGCCACCCCCTCTTGTGTGGGACCTTGTCAAGGTTTTTTGAAAGTCCAGATACACCACATCCACTGGCTCTCCCTTATCCATTCTACTTGTTACATCCTCAAAAAATTCCAGAAAATTAGTCAAGCATGATTTCCCCTTCATAAATCCATGCTGACTATGACCGATCCCGTCACTGCTTTCCAAATGCGCTGCTATTACATCTTTAATAATCGACTCCAGCATCTTCTCCACTACCGATGTCAGGCAAACTGGTCTATAATTCACTGTTTTCTCTCCCCCTCCTTTCTTAAAAAGTGGGGTTACATTGGCTACCCTCCAGTCAATGGACAATAGACTGGTGCAGGAGTAGGCCATTCGGCCCTCGAGCCAGCACCGCCATTCACTGTGATCATGGCTGACCATCCACATTTCTGTACCCCATTCCTGCCTTCTCCCCTTATCCCCTGACTCTGCTATCTTTAAGAGCTCTATCTAAATCTCTCTTGAAAACATCCAGAGAATTGGCCCCCACAGCCTTCTGAGGCAGAGAATTCCACAGATTCACAATTCTCTGGGTAAAAACGATTTTCCTCATCACCGTTCTAAATGGCCTACCGCTTATTCTTAAACTGTGGCCCCTGGTTCTGGACTCTCCCAACATCGGGGACATGTTTCCTGCCGCGTCTGCCATTTCCTTGTTCTCCATAATAAATTCAACTGTTTCTGTCTTCAAGGGACGCACGTTTGTCTAAACTATTTTTTTCCTCTTCACATACCTAAAGAAGCTTTTACCAAATAAGCTTTTACTATCCTCCTTTATATTCTTGGCTAGTTTACCTTCGTACCTCAACTTTTCTCCTCGTATTGCCTTTTTAGTTACAGTGCATTCAGAAAGCATTCAGACCCCTTCACTTTTTCCACATTTTGTTAGGTTACAGCATTATTTTAAAATTGTTTAAATTTTAAAAAATTATCATCAATCTACACACAATACCCCTAGTATTTCTGGGAGAGTGTTTGTGTCTTCATTGGCGAAGACAGAACCAAAGTACTTGTTTAACTGGACGGCCATTTCCTTGTTTCCCATTATGAATTTACCTGTTTCTGACTATGCTGGGACTGCAGTAAGGGACCTACAGGTGGAGAACATTGACCACACTGATATTCTGGTTTATTGGATGTTCCAACATCCAACTCAGCTCCAAATATGGTATATCCTTATCTTGCAATATTGTGCATTAAAATAAGTAACAGAGTAACATCTATTGGCTTTTTGTGGAAGTTTGATATTCTAGCACTTCTATTTGCACAAGGAGTTATCCAAAATGTATCTGCTCTCCTCTTAAGGTAAAGCAGCCTTGGCCTAGCCTCTCCTAGCACACACCTTACAATTAGAGCCATAGTCATAGAGTGCAACAGCCTGGAAACAAGCCCTTCAACCCAACATGCCCACACCAACCAACATAGACAATAGACACCCTACATCCTCATAGCATCCTCCTCACAGTTCACACTGCCATCCAGCTTTGTGTCATCTATAAAATTGCTAATGTTACTCTTAAGCATTCATCTAAATCATTAATGCACATTGTAAATAGCTGCAGTCCCAGCACCGAGCTTTGTTGTACCTCACTAGTCACTGCCTGCCATTCTGAAAGGGACCTGTTAATCCCTACTCTTTGTTTCCTTTCCACCAACCAATTTCCTATCCATATCAGTACCCTACCCCCAATACCATGTGCTCTAATTTTGCCCACTAATCTCCTATGTGGGAGATTAGTGGGCAAAATTATCAAAGGCTTTCTGAATGTCCAGGTACACTACATCCATTGGCTCTCCCTTGTCCATTTTCCGATTACATCCTCAATAAAATTCCAGAAGATTAGTCAAGCATGATTTCCCCTTCGTAAATCCATGCTGACTCAGACAGATCCTGTTCCTGTTATCCAAATGTTCGGCTATTTCATCTTTATAATTGACTCCAGCATCTTTCCCACCACCGATATCAGGCTAATTGGTCTATAATTCCCCGATTTCTTAAAAAGTGAGATAATATTAACTACCCTCCAATGCACAGGAACTGACCCTGAATCTATAGAACATTGGAAAATGATCACCAATGCATCCACAATTTCTAGAGCCACTTCCTTAAGTACCCTGAGATGTAGACCGTCGGGCCCTAGGGATTTATCAACCTTCAGTCCCATCAGTCTACCCAACACCATTTCCTGCCTAATGTGAATTTCCTTCAGTTCTTCCATCACCCTAATAGCCCTGTTTCACGGTGCGAGTTGACCCACGAGTGACCCCGAGTGAAAGACTTGTGGTTGTGTATGAGACTCCAAGTTTATGATCAAGAGTTTAACCGTTCCCACGGGTATGATAATGTTTGCCGTTTACTTGCCATTTCTGCGATGTTCCAAGTTCCTCTCCCGAGTTACTCTTGAGCCACCGTGAATGAAGGTCTGTTTTAATAAGCAACAGTGTTAAAGAAGACATCTCCATCCTGCGGCTTTGAGTAGCTAAACTGTAAATCATACGCATGTACTGTTAACTGTGATAAAAATATATGATTCTGTTATTATTTGTGGAGCTGCTGCACTATTGAGACACTGTGCAGATTCGTTAAAATAGTTTTTCAATGCAGTAATAATTTAATCAGTTGCCCGTTTGCTGTTTAAAAAGATTGCGAAGAAAGATGAACCAGTCCAAATTTTGTGGTGATTGATATGGCATAAACTTGGAGGTGTGAACAGTGTGTGAGATCAGATCTAGAACGAATCGGATTGGAACAGGGTGTGAATAGGGCATCAGAAAAATCAAAAGAAGAGAGATAGCAAACAGAACAATTTGTGGATTGTCAGGCTAATTCCACAGAAACTTTGCAGATCAATAACCGAAAGTCTGAACAAGTGTACAAAAAGCTGGAGAAACTCGGCGGGTCAGGCAGCATCTCTGGAGTAAAGGAATTGGTGACGTTTCGTGTCGAGACCCGTCTGAAGAATGGTCTTGTCCCGAAATATTACCTTTTCCTCAGAGATGCTGCCTGACCCATTGTCACTCCAGCATTTTGTCTGTCTCTAGTTCATGGTTGCCTGATTATGAGACTTATTAAAGATAGAATTCAGCACAGCCGCATCTATTGCATTTTGAACTTCTCCTTTTCCCAGAGAGATCAGGTCACCGCTTGAGTCGCGCGTGGAAAAAGGCACTTTTCTTCAACTCTTACACAATTTGGAACAAGAACAAAGAACCCTCGCTGTTCTCTCCGAGGGTTGGTGGGGATGGGAGTGGGGGGGGGGGGGTTCATTTTTAAGCTAAACAGGTAGAACGAGCTATATAAGTGGTGTTTGGTCTCCAGGAATTCGGCTGGTTCGGTGACAAATATCCTTTACAGCCAAAAGTCGCGTAACCCTACCTCTCCACATTGTCGGCTCACCTGAAAACGGACAAGAGAGAAGCCGTTTCTGAGCCTGTTCTGAAAGGTGTCCGTGGGAAAAGGTGTTACAATCGGCTTGTCGTGGAACAAACCAGTGCAGTTTCGGGGCACCCAGATCTCGCTCCACCAACACACATATACAACTTTAAGCAATATCCCACTGTGTATCTGAACTCATTCTGCATCTCGTCCTTATCTGGGAAACAAATAGTCATTTTCTGCAGTGAACCGCCCGCGTCCAAGCAGCAAAAGGCTTCAATGTGGTTGGCATTGTGAAGATCTGAATGAATCTTTGCATGGTAGATAAAATATAATTTCACGTTCCAATATTTGGAAAGCGATTAGGCAACATGTGAACATTATTAGAGCCACCCGCATGTCTATTTACTGAAGATGATCGGGGGGAAAAAATTCTCACAAAGGGAAATAGAAATAAAGACTTGCTCTGTATTACAGCGCCGTTCAGACTCAGGGTGGCCAAAACACCTAAATAACAATACAACCGGTGGTATATGGAGGAAACAACATGTGGATACACGTGTATTAGTATGGAGGTGGTGGGTGTAAACTAAAATGCTACTCGGTAGATTTAAACTATTCCGAATAAAATTATTACTATCGGTAAGAACTTCACTCTAACATGGAACTAATTAACGCTCGCTTTCCAGGAGCTGCATGTATCTTTCATCTGTCAATGGTTGGTTAGTGCTTGTAACATGCATGTTTGATATACAAACCATATTTTGAGTTCAGTTCGGCCGTAAACTTTTGAGCAAGTACGCTGAAGTACAAGGGTAACTCCATTATATGAAATCCATTGTCCTTTAATTGCGAGGTTCAATAGAAACATCATCCCGTCACCCATTCCTTCTCTCCAGAGATGCTGCCTGCCCGCTGAGTTAATGAGTGCCCACGGTAGACTCATGAGACACTAAGGTAAACGCACGGGCCACTACGTTCTTACAACGAGTTTAAATGTTTCAATTTTTAACTTCAGCAGTACATTTTACTCGTGGAAAACTTTAAACATGTTTGAATTTTTCCAAGAGTTAACAAGTTTCTCGGGTACCTGCCATTAGCGCCACGAGTCGCTAAGTTGCGTCCACGAGTTCCGACATTCCCACTACGTTAATTGTATGTAGTTACCACAAGTTAAATTTATTTTAAACTCAGGGTATCTCGTGGGTCAACTCGCACCGTGAGACAGGGGTTTAAGTCCTCTGGTCACTAGTACATCTGGGAGATTGTTTGTGTCTTCCTTATGGGCCTGTCCCACTTAGGCGATTTTTCAGCAAACTGCCGGTGACTGTCAAGTTGCCGGCAGTCGCCTGAAAAACCGGGAACCTGAACGGCGACAGTCAGTGCTACACACACACACATACACACACACACTCAAACACATCGCTTCCTTCACCAGCCAGCATGAATTTTTTAGACAGCGCTCCCCCCGCTTGCCCTTTCTAAAAAAATCATCGGTGCAAAGCCAAGGTGATACACACACACTCACAGGAAGGTTGGGGCTGGGAAAATGACGGCTAAAGCACAGTGTATGGTAAATCCTTTAAAATGGGGGGGGGAGAAGGGGGGAGGAGACAACTTTTAGGAAGATATAGTTACACAGCTGTGAAGCTCGGCGGATATTTAACATTACCGGTCAGTTATACTTGGTTCTGAAAACTACTGCTTACCTTTTTTACCCCCAATTCACCGGTCAGCACCGGCTACAACCTACGAGAGCCTCCGAGAACTTTCGACCTTCTGGCAACCCACTAGGACCTCCTGGCGACCCACCTACAGCTCGAGAATTCTCGCTTCTCTCCATGGCGGCTTCATGAGGCCGCGACTAGTTCCCAGAAGGTGGGAACTCCTCACGACCATGAAGGCGATTCCCCGGCAACCACCCATGAACATGTGGCAACCATGTGGTGATTGCATAGTCTCCTGCAGTCGCCTAAAAAGTCGCCTAAGAGGGACAGGCCCATTAGTGAAGACAGATCCAAAGTACTTGTTCAACTCGTCTGCCATTTCCTTGTTCCTCATAATAAATTCACCTGTTTCTGTCTTCAAGGGTCCAACTTTGGTCTTAACTAATTTTTTCCTCTTCACATACCTAAAGAAGCTTTTACTATCCTCCTTTATATTCTTGGCTAGCTTACCTTCGTACCTCATCTTTTCTCCCCGTATTGCCTTTTTAGTTATCTTCTGTTGCTCTTTAAAAGTTTCCAAATCCTCTTGCTTCCCGCTCATCTTTGCTATGTTATACTTCTTCTCTTTTAGTTTTATACTGTCCTTGACTTCCCTTGTCTATCACGGTTGCCTCTTACTCTCCTTAGAATCTTTCTTCATCTTTGGAATGAACTGATCCTGCACCTTCTGTATTATTCCCAGAAATACCTGCCATTGTGGTTCCACTGTCATCCCTGCAAAGGTCTCTTTCCAGTCAGCTTTGGCCAGCTCCACCATCATGGTTCCATAGTCCCCTTTGCCCAACTGTAATACTGACACTTCCGATTTTCACTTCTCCCTCTCAAATAGTAGATTAAAACTTATCATATTATGGTCACTACCTCCTAATGGCTCCTTTACCTCGAGTTGACATGTGAGTCAAGTGAGACATGTCCCATCTACACTAGTCCCACCTGCCTGTGTTGGGCCCATATGTCTCTAAACCTATCCTATCCATGTACCTGTCCAAATGTTTCTTAAAACATTGCAATAGTACCTGCCTCAACTACCTCTTCCGAAAGCTCGTTCCACATACCCACCACCATTTGTGTGATGTTACCCCTCAAGTTCCTATTAAATCTTTCGCCTCTCACCTTAAACCTATGTCGTCTGGTCCTTGATTCCCCTATTCAGGGCGAGTGTGCGTCTACCCAATCTATTCCTCTCATGATTTTGTACAACCTCTATAAGATCACCCCTCACCCTCCTGCGCTCAGTCAACTTTGTCAATTCCATTCTAAATCCTGACAAGTCAAGAGTCAAGAGTGTTTGGTTATCATATGTACCAACTACAGAAGGATGACCGTTTACTTCCTGCAGTTTAACAGGCCCGTAAATGCAATGCATACAGATTAATGTAATAATCAAAAATACAATAATTTAATAACCGTAATACCAGTGAAAAAACACACACATGATTTGCACAATCTCTCCACATGATCTAATCCTGGCATCCCTGAAGCACTTTATTTGCATGAACTGAAGTGTACTGAGGAGCATTTCCCTTCAACATCAGCTGCAGAGCTGGTCAGGTAGGTCCATCAAACCAGTAACCCTTGCATCCCCTCTCTCCCTCCCTCTGCCACCCAAGTCGTACCAGCTTCAAAGCCGTCTTATTGAGTCTCATTGTCTGTAATTCGTTATAACCGAGGCCACGGTGAAAAAATGACCTGTTTCCACTATCATTATTACTTTTTTGCATATCTTTCATTCATTTGTCCTATATCTCTCTATATCTCGTTTCCCTTTCCCCTGAGTCTGAAGAAGGGTCTCAACTCGAAACGTCACCCATTCCTTCTCTCCAGAGATGCTGCCTGCCCCGCTGAGTTACTCCAGTTTTTTGTGTCTATCTTCACACCCTGACAACCTCCCCCCATCTCCCACACCTGGCTCAGGTCTCTTTAGGCCAGTCCCCCAGACCACATGACCTCCATCATCCCTCATCCTCCACATCACGTCCTCAGACAACACCACTTCATTCTCTTCCAGTTTTATTCCCATTAGAACATGACTTCCCGATCAAAATGTATTGTTAACTTTGCCAATACACCATGTTGTTGGCACCATTATAATTTTTCCACTAAACCAATGTTTAATGTGACGCAGA
Organism: Amblyraja radiata; assembly: GCF_010909765.2. Taxonomy (NCBI): domain Eukaryota; kingdom Metazoa; phylum Chordata; class Chondrichthyes; order Rajiformes; family Rajidae; genus Amblyraja; species Amblyraja radiata. Next base: position 4,180,925 of record NC_045980.1, read on the forward strand.
TTCCTTCTGGACCAGTGGCATGGGTATAGAAGAAAATATCCCATGCCACACTTGTTGCCATGGTAGGGGAAGGGCATGCTAATGAAGGACTGAAGTTTGGTTTAGTTTGGTTTAGATTCAGATTGAGATTCAGATTCATATTCACATTTATTGTCACATGCACCAATTAAGGTGCAGTGATATTTGAGTTAACATACAGCCGTACAATGAAAAGAACACAACACAATTAAAAGAACGATAGAACTTAACATAAACATCCACCACAGTGATCACTGTGATAGAAGACAATAAAGTTCATCAGTCCTCCTCCTTTTGTTCACCCATGTTTGGGGCCTTGACCCTCCGTAGTCGCCGCTACTGATGGCCCGATGCACAAGCCCTCTCGTCGGGATGATCCAAGCTCCGACGCCGGGACGGATGGAACACACTCCGCGGTTTAGTTTAGTTTAGTTCAGAAATACAGAGGGGAAACAGGCCCTTCGGTCCACCGAGTCCGCGCCGACCAGCGATTCCCACGCACTAACACTATCCTACACACGAGGGACACTTTTTACAATTTACCAAACCAATTAACCAACAAACCTGTACGTCTTTGGAGTGTGGGAAGAAAGCAAAGCTCCTGCTGATAACCCACGCAGGTCCTGGGTCAAAGGTACAAACTCCGTATAGACAGCACCCATAGTCAGGATCCAACCCGAGTCTGTGGCACTGTAAGGCAGCAACTCTACCACTGCACCACCGTACCACCCTAAAGATGAGCAGTTAAAGGGAAAGGTTGGCAATAGAAGTCATTGAGGGCAGAGTGATAGTCGATCAGGAGTTTGCTTAAAATAATGGACATGAAGTGCTTCTCAATGAGAGGAACAGTGCTGGAGGCTGTTGGAGAGAGGGGATTGAAGGAGATACGTTGATCATTAATAAGCACATGAGTAAAGGATAAATTCTAAATCTGAGCATGTGCTGGAAAGTTGCTTTCTTTTAACACAAACATATTACAAATATTGTATAAATTACAATAATTTTAAATTCTCTGCATAACAGCACATTAGAGTCAATGTTAATTATAAAACTCCAAATAACCGCGGTATTCAGGATTTCATCTCCCTTGGTCCTCAATTAGTAGTTTTAAAATAAAAATTTGCATTTGTAAGGTTTATGTTTAAGGATGAAATCATCAGTCGCATTGTACCAATTACTGTTGTTAACTGCTCGGTAATTATCTTCTTCATGCTTTCTCTACTTTTTAATTCACCACTGATGCTAAATTAAACCATCCTTTGGAACATACAAAGTAATAATGCAAATTGAGGATAATAATTCATTAGTCGACTGAGCTGCTACTCATTGCATTTCATGTCAATAATCAAAGACCTTGATTGGAGTAAACGGGTCCTTTTCAGAATGGCGGGCAGTGACTAGTGGGGTACCGCAAGGCTCAGTGCTGGGACCCCAGCTATTTACAATATATATTAATGATCTGGACGAAGGAATTGAATGCAACATCTCCAAGTTTGCGGATGACACGAAGCTGGGGGGCAGTGTTAGCTGTGAGCAAGAGCGGAACTCGCTATCAAAACCTGGAGGGGACGGGGGACACAATTTTTAGGCGGTCGCGCACGCATGCGCACGCTCACACACACACACACACGCGCGAGGCTTCGGAGGCTCAATCCAGCGCTAAATGCAGCTCGACTGCCTGTCTCACCGGGTTAACCAACAGCCCTGTCTGGACTGACGGGATACCAGCGCTGTTTCTCCGCGCTGGCCATATTTCCATGGGACTCTATCCTCAGTCCCACCCCCCCCTCCCCCTCCCCACTCCTCCCTCCTCCAATCATCGTGCCCTCGATCATCAGTCCCACCCCCACTGTCTCGCGGAAAGCGGAGATTTTAAAATCGGGATCACAAAAACTTGGGGGGGATGTCCCCCAACTCTCAAAACATGGGGGGGACGTGTCCCCTCTGGCCCCCCTGGGTTTTCCGCCCCTGGTTGTGAGGAGGATGCTAGGAGGCTGCAAGGTGACTTGGATAGGTTGGGTGAGTGGGCAAATGCATGGCAGATGCAGTATAATGTGGATAAATGTGAGGTTATCCACTTTGGTGACAAAAACAGGAAAGTAGACTATTATCTGAATGGTGGCCGATTAGGAAAAGGGGAGATGCAACGAGACCTGGGTGTCATGGTACACCAGTCATTGAAAGTAGGCATGCAGGTGCAGCTGGCAGTGAAGAAAGCGAATGTATGTTAGCATTCACAGCAAAAGGATTTGAGTATAAGAGCAGGGAGGTTCTACTGCAGTTGTACAGGGTCTTGGTGAGGCCACACCTGGAGTATTGTGTACAGTTTTGGTCTCCTAATCTGAGGAAAGACATTCTTGCCATAGAGGGAGTACAGAGAAGGTTCACCAGACTGATTCCTGGGATGGCAGGACTTTCATATGAAGATAGACTGGATAGACTCGGCTTGTACTCGCTAGAATTTAGAAGATTGAGGGGGGATCTCATAGAAACTTACAAAATTCTTAAGGGGTTGGACAGGCTAGATGCAGGAAGATTGTTCCCAATGATGGGGAAGTCCAGAAAAAGGCATCACAGTTTAAGGATAAGGGATGAGAAAATCATTTTTTACACAGAGAGTGGTGAATCTGTGGAATTCTCCACCACAGAAGGTAGTTGAGGCCAGTTCATTGGCTATATTTAAGAGGGAGTTAGAAGTGGCCCTTGTGGCAAAAGGGATCAGGGGGTATGGAGAGAAGGCAGGTACAGGATACTGAGTTGGATGATCAGCCATGATCATCTTGAATCGCGGTGCAGGCTCGAAGGGCCGAATGGCCTACTCCTGCACCTATTTTCTATGTTTCTATGTTTTAACTCAGTATCAGTTGTGATTGAGTGATGCTGTGGTTTTTGTTAGTCTTTACTTCATCTTAACTTTAACTCCTTCAGAGATTGATGTTCAGAATTGAGAATTGCAGTAGCTTACTGCTAAGGCACAATTATATTTCCTTTCCAACTTATCTATTTGGAACAAGGAGTTGTGTCTTGAGATAAAAGGTAAACTGACCTGATGTGTGACGTGTTCTGTGTCGTGTTACACCAATTTGTTGAACCACAACTTATATTCACGCAGCACATCTATCTATCTATCTATCTATCTATCTATCTATCTATCTATCTATCTATCTATCTATCTATCTATCTATCTATCTATCTATCTATCTATCTATCTATCTATCTATCTATCTATCTATCTATCTATCTATCTATCTATCTATCTATCTATCTATCTTGTTCACGCCAAATCGGGGTTGAGTGGTGCCATCTGCTTCATGATGTCCTGGTGCTGTGTTAGCCATTCATCATGATGCAGTTTCACTCATAAGTAAGCTGGGTGGATGAGCAGTCCTCCCCTTGCAAGAAAGAAAGAACACAATACATAACAGAATGCAACATAAATCATAAACATCCCCCACAGCGAAACCAGCACCTCTCACTGTGGTGGAAGGCACAAAAGGTCAGTCAATCTTCCTCCCCCTCCGCAGTCGCCGCTACGGACAGCCCGATGTACAGGCCTTCTCACCGGGGTGATGGAAACTCCGACATTGGGACGGATGGAATTCCCGAATCGGCCACTTCCTACCGGACACCGCGGCGTCATGATGCCAAGACCACAGGCCCCGCGGTCAGAGCACTTCTTCTGGCGATCCTCGGCCAAGGATCGCAGGCAGCCCGCGGCTCGAAGCTCCACAGACCGAGCTCCACGATGGTAAAGTCAGCAGGCCCCCGCGGTCAGAGCTCCAACGCTGGTGATCCCCAGTGAAGGGTCGCAGCTCCGCGATGTTAAAGTCCACGCTGCGCCCGCTGTTGAGGCTCTGCGCTCTGGGCCAGTCTCGGGTCGGAAAGGCTGCACCAATCCAGTTGTTAGGCCGTGAGAGGGGCGAAAATGCGACACGGAGAAAAGTCGCATCTTTCGTCGAGGTAAGGTCAGCAACATAAGTAAAAAACCAAGATACTTGGCAGAAGAGTAATCAAAATAAAAGCAAATGTTGCAAATATTTGGACAGCCCAGCTGTCTTTAACCTCCCTTTCTCCTCCCCTTCTCCTAGATGGTATCAACACACCTGTGTCACCTGAGCTCCTGACTCCACCACAGGACATGTATTGCTCTGTTCTCTGACTTGACTGTTCATGCTTGACTAACTTTCTGCAATTTTGAAGAAAGGTTGTTGATTTGAAACGTCATCTCCACTTCCCTCTTCACAGATGCTCCTTGAGCTGCTGGGTATCTCCAGCAATTCCTACTTTTATTTCAGGTTTTCCAGCATCTGCTGTACTTTGGGGGTTTATAACAAACAAAGTGATATAATGGTGATTATAAAATGGAGTGAAGTTTCAAATGTTATCATTTGGCATTCTAGAGAATGTAAATCATTTACCCATTAATATCTCAGAGTTGCTCTTTAAACTGCATTATTGTGGACCAAGTAAACATAAGATATAATTTTAAAGGGTCAGTTTGGAGATCGTATTTCCTCTTGTAGGAGAATCCAGGACAGGGTTCATTTTACACAGACTTGAGGCAAAATGTTTCCTCAGTGGGGTTCATAAGTCTGTGGAAATCTAGTTCTCAAAAAGCAGTGGAAACTGAGCCGTTTTAAGACAAAGCGAGATAAATTATTGAGAAGTGAGAAGGTGAAAGATTACTAGAGGCATGTGCAGATGAGGTTAGGGTTGGATCAGCCATAATCTCATTGAATGGCCGAGGAGACTTGAGGGACAGTGTTGTCCTCCTGCTCCTAATTTGTATGGTGGTACATGTGTAAGGACATACGGTACAACTCCACCGACACTTCACGCTGTCCCGGGAAATCAACCATTACAATCAAGGATAGCTCCACTTATTCCCTGTTATCTCCTCTCCAGTTCGGCATAAGTTTAACAAACACATTCACTACCAGATTCAACAACAGTTTCTTCCCTGCTATTGTCAGACTTTCGAACAGACCTTTCATATGCTCAGGGATTTATCCCTGTTCTCCCAATCTAACTCATTACAAACCATGCACTTTTTTTATCCTCACCTTCTCTGCACCTGTAACACTATTTTCTGTACCCTGTTTCCTTTCTCTTTCTGCTCTACATGTTGTAATAACAGTTTGATTGTAATCATGTATGGATAATTTTACTTCGGAGTCACGTGAGTGACTACGTGAAGAGCGCGCCAGCCCGCATGCGCATCATTATCGTCTAACGCATGGCGCACGACTGGCAGGCAGGCCCGTCGCTCCTCCAGCGGTAAGTTTCAAACCCTGCAGGTAAGTTTTCGAACTTATTTTCAGGTTGTGTTTTTTGCTTGCAGGAAGCTCTTTCACAGAGTTCCTGCTGGATGACAATCCGGGGCAAAATCCTGACGAGCCACGGGAAAACCCGGCTACGGAGACCGCAGCGAATCCCGGCTAGGGGAAACCTGGCTACGGAGGCTGCGGGGAAACCCGGCTACGGACCGCGGGAATGCGGGTAGCCGGCGGCGGTCGGGTTCGCTACCCGAGTCGCTGACAGTGCGGTCAGCGACTTCAGACTCCGGCAGCCCCGAGAGGGTGTGCAGCCAAACGGAGTCTGAGAGGCCTGGACTGGGACAAGTCAGGCCAGGAGGGTTCCCCACCATGGTACGTCCTCGGATGTTTTACCCAGGTGGAGCATGGATGCTTCCGCAGGGCGTTCATCCCACTGAGGTGATGCTCCATCCTGATATGGTCCGTGGAACGGGGCCATATCAGCGCAGGTCTCGTCGGGGACCTGCAGCAGCACCTGTTTCAGGGCTGCTTACAAGTCTCCCTCTATGTGGAGGGGAGTGCGAGGGGTCAGTGTGTGACTGACTCCAAACTCGGAAGTATGTCCGTGAAACATACTGGAGTGCATGCGTGAGGTTCAAGAATTGTCTGTCATGGCATCAAGGGTTGCGATATCCTCGCAAACGGAGGAGCCGCTGCAGGAAGAGTTGGCTTCCAGCCTTTGGCAGAAACCCCAGGGGGGGGGGGGGGCAGAGTTTCCCATCATGTTACAAGCTTGGTAGGCATCAGTGACCTCACGTCACATCATTACAGGAACATACACCTGTAAATTGTGCATTCCTGAAAGTGCCGACAGTGAACAGCGCTATCTGGGGAGACTATGGATGGTGAGGCCAGCAATATCCAGCTGCCGAATCTTCTCCTCGGAGAAGACCTAGCCAAACAGATGAGGAAGCAAAGCTGTCGGACTAGTCAAGGTACCTACGACGAGCAAAAGCCTCACCGTTTCGGCAACAGCACACCTCCACCTCCATCGGCAGTAAGCGGTTTCACTGAAGCTGGTGGCAGCTTGAAAGCTGATTCTCTGGGCAGAGGTCTTTCAGGCCAAGGCCCAAGCTGGCCCTCAGGGAAAATGTGCAATCCACGCACCCCAGCTGTCCTATCCTCCAAATCAAGGACGGAAATAGAACCTGTGGACGGAAACAGAACCCGTATCAGGTGCCTTTGGGCTTATCATAAGACCACCGGTAACCATGGAGGTAGGTGGGTCTGGTTCTTTCCGAAACATGGGGTGTGTGGACCAGTTACAAGTTGGTAATAGATTACACTTTGCACGAATGACGACAGATAACTTCAGATCCATTTATAACTGAAAAGATAACATCAGATCAGTTTATACTGCACACTATACAAGGGTTCCAAATTGAATTTCCTTTAACTCATTGCCACCCATACAATATACACCAAGTTGGACATTTATTCATTCCAAACAAAAAGGTTTGGGTATACAAGCAGATATCCAAACAAGTAAAAGATCTGGATGAGGAAGCTAAAGCTGTCGGGTTGATTAAAGCACCCATGACGGGCATAGCTTCACCGATGACGACACCCTGCGCCTTCATAAAGAAAGATGGAGGATGTCGGATCACCCTTGATTAACTCACATTCACATTTGCAGTATAGACTTTTTAGAATGGAAAACTTTGTTACTGTCTAACAACTGATTTCCATAGGATACTTTATGGCATACATCGATCTCAAAGATGCATACTATTCAGTTCCCATTCACAGGGATCACCGGAGATATTTGAAATTTAGTTGGATGGGCAACGATCGCAGTTAAAGCGTTGTGAAATGGGCTAAATTCAGCTCCCAGTTTATTTACCAAATTACCAAGCCAGTGCTTGGGCTGCTCAGAGCTCAAAAACACATTGTTATGGCCTATCTGGATTATATTCTAAAAATTCTGAATCTTGCTAAATTAGCTGTTTCAGCCGCAAAATTTGAGAAATTGTGGTTTCTCATCCATCCAGTTAAATTTAAGGTGATACCAACTAGAGTTATAGATTATTGGGATTTACCTTTAACTCTATTAATCTGTATGTGACTCCACCCAGGGGCAAGAGATTAGAATTAATGGAAGCTTGTAACAATCTTGTTGTTTATTCATCAAGTGGCCAGTGTAATTGGCAATATAGTGGCTGTTTTTCAGCTGCGCAATTTGGGCCTTTGCATTATCAGAACTTACATCGTGCAAAGGAGCAAGCTCTCAAGTACCATGTAGGTCATTGTTAACAGACCCATGCTATTACCAGCTGAAGCTATAAAGTCACAATGATGGACGAAAATTATTCAGCATTGCTCCAGTAACGTTTGGTCATTAAACCTTTAGTTATATTACAAACTGATGCTAGTGCTCAAAGATGGGAAATTACTATACCATCTCTAGTTACAGAGGCGGATGGGGTGTGCGTGAGTTACAAATTCCTCAGTTATATGGTATCTACTACCTAAAGACATTAGGGGCATTCTATGGGTTAAAGGCTTTTTGTGCGAACATGCATATCTGCATGCTCAACTACAAGTTGACAAACTACGGTGGTGGCATATATTAATCACATGGGTGCAATCAAGTCAATATCCTGTGATAGTTTACCTAACCTCATTTGGCGCGGGTGTATCATCACGTAAATCAATGACAACACAGAATGGATGTTGGATCACAAAGTATTTAATGACATTGTAGCTCGATGGAACACCAACTATCGATTTGTTTGCATCTAGGCTCAATCACCGGTTGCAAAAATATGTGGCATGGCAGCCATACTCAGGGGCAGTGGCGATGGATGCATTCTCGCTACACTGGGGAGGAATGATCTTTATGTCTTTCCTTCATTTTGCCTCATCAGTCGGTGCTTGCTTAAGATCCAGCAAGACTCTGCCTCAGGCTTTGATAGTGCCTGACTGGCCTACACAGCCATGGGTCCACTCATACTGGGAATGATAACAGAGTCTTTTATGGCTGTTCCCAAACGCAGAAATCTGCTGGTTTACCCCGTGGCTGGGGAGAACCATCCACTGCATGAGCGAATCAATTTGCTGTTTTGCAGACTATGAGAAGACCTTTCCTGGGGTTCGGACTGTCAGGTTGTACGATGGATGTAATCACTATGGCCTGGAGAGATAGTACCAAGAAACAGTACATCTCCTATATCAAGAAATGGGAAGTGTTCTGTTTACAGTCCAACATATCGTATGACACAGCACGTATAACAGATGTCTTAGAATTCCTCTCAAAGCTATATTTTGACGAGAGATGGAGTTATAGTGCTATAAATTGTGCCAGAAGTGCCTTGTCGTCATACTTGTTGCTGGAATCGGGACACCACTCTGTCAGGTCTCACCCACTGATATCCAGAGTTATGAAGGGTATCTTCAACTCAAAATCCCCCAGGCCCAGGTACTCGGAGATATGGGATGTTAATGTCCTGCTGACACTGTGTCGCTGGTGGGCTCCAGCTACATCCCTGTCCTTGGTGAAAATCACTTACAAAGTGGTTATGCTCATGGCACTGGGTTCAGCACAACGGGTCCAGTCATTGCATAAGCTACGACTGGACAGGATGGTTACATCTGCAAATAATATAATATTTTATGTTCATGACTTAGTCTAGCAGAGTAGACCGGGGACGTCAGGTCTCAAACTAGTTTCAATGGCATACCCCATGGACCTTTGGTTGTGTGTGGTCACACATCTACAACAGTACATTAGGTCACCTAGAGCCTTAGAGGCTCTGAACTAGCAATATTTATCAGTTACAAAAAACTTCATAAGAAGATATCAGTATAGACCATCTCCAGGTGGTTAAAACGGGTTTTGGCTTGTGCAGGAGTGAACACTGATGTTTTCAAATCTCATTCCACCAGGGCTGCAACAACATCAGCAGCGAGGGTTATGGACGTTCCGCTGGACCACATCCTAGCGGCTGCAGGATGGTCACAAGCGAACTTCCAAATGTTTTATAACAAACCCATTGCCAGACCGGGGGTATTTGCCAACTCTATTTTAGATTCTGTTTTATAATTCCTCCCGGATGAGTGGGATCACTATTATTATCATTTCATCATTAAAAAGCATCAGCATGTTTTAAATCTATGTCATGCATTATTAAAATTTCACTCATCCTTGGTCAACTAGTGCAGTGTGTGGCATGGACTCGTGTTCACGGCATTAAATCACAGAGCTTTGAAATCTTCACGTAGTCACTCACGTGACTCCGAAGTAAAATAGTAAGATTAAACGAAAACTTACCAGTTAGAAGTTTGATCTTTATTTTATGAGGAGTTACGATGAGGGATTATGGGCCCTCCGCTCCCAACCCTCTCTCATAAAGGTCAGCTGGTAGTTCTAGTTTCTCGAATCTTACTATGTTCAGTTCAACAACTGTTATCTGTGATTTCACAACGATGCTTTGAAGATTGACGCGCAAGCGGGCTGGCGGGCTCTTCACGTAATCCCTCATCGTAACTCCTCATAAAATAAAGATCAAACTTCAAACTGGTAAGTTCTTCTTTTAATCTTTCTATTTTCCTGGATAACGCGCAAAACAAAGTTTTCTACTGTATCATAACACATGTGGCAAAAATAAAACAATACTGTAGAGCGATTAACACATACTCCAAGTAAAGATCCAACAAGTTTATTGGCATATAATAAAGTTACACAGCATGTTGGCATCACTGTAGCTGAAACTCGACTGCCAGTTGGTGTCTGGAAGAGTTAGTATTAAATGGTGACTATATGGTAAAACCCAGACTGGATTATAGATCCGAGTGGTGTGTAATATGTGTGTTAATAGAAACATAGAAACATAGAAATTAGGTGCAGGAGTAGGCCATTCGGCTCTTCGAGCCTGCACCGCCATTCAATATGATCATGACTGATCATCCAACTCAGTATCCCGTACCTGCCTTCTCTCCATACCCTCTGATCCCCTTAGCCACAAGGGCCACATCTAACTCCCTCTTAAATATAGCCAATGAACTGGCCTCGACTACCCTCTGTGGCAGGGAGTTCCAGAGATTCACCACTCTGTGTGAAAAAAGTTCTTCTCATCTCGGTTTTAAAGGATTTCCCCCTTATCCTTAAGCTGTGACCCCATGTCCTGGACTTCCCCAACATCGGGAGCAATCTTCCTGCATCTAGCCTGTCCAACCCCTTAAGAATTTTGTAAGTTTCTATAAGATCCCCTCTCAATCTCCTAAATTCTAGAGAGTATAAACCAAGTCTATCCAGTCTTTCTTCATAAGACAGTCCTGACATCCCAGGAATCAGTCTGGTGAACCTTTTCTGCACTCCCTCTATGGCAATAATGTCCTTCCTCAGATTTGGAGACCAAAACTGTACGCAATACTCCAGGTGTGGTCTCACCAAGACCCTGTACAACTGCAGTAGAACCTCCCTGCTCCTATACTCAAATCCTTTTGCTATGAAAGCTAACATACCATTCGCTTTCTTCACTGCCTGCTGCACCTGCATGCCCACTTTCAATGACTGGTGTACCATGACACCCAGGTCTCGCTGCATCCCCCCTTTTCCTAGTCGGCCACTTATTGATGAATATATAAGTAGAGCAGATCTACAAATACCAAATACCAATAGACAAATGGAAGATATACGAACAAGGAATTGCAGACGCTGGTTTACAAAAAAGATCTGGAGTAGCTCAGTGGATCAGGCAGCATCGCTGAAAAACATGGGTAGGTGACATTTTAGATCAGAACACTTCTTCAGTCCGGCACGAAACGTAATCTATCCATATTCTCTAGATGTACTGCCTGACTGGTTGGGTTACTCCAGCATATTGTCTCAAAAACGGAAGAAGTTGCTGTCAAACTTTAACAAGGAAGACCATGAGGTACCATCCACATTTATTTGCTGTGGACTCCATACCATCCTACTCTTTAGATGGCTTTGTAATTTAGGCCAGGAATACAACACTGTAACGATTAATTTCCATCCCTGAGCCACTGATAGTTCCTGCAGCAGAGAGTCTGCTGCCTGATCATTCCCTGCTGGAGCCCAGCAGATGTTTCCATTATAATTGCACTCCGGAGGAAACATGGGAGATTTGTTTGCTACGTTCTGTCATATAAAGAAAAATCTGTCGTTGCATAAATGGCAAATAAATTTTTAATGACCTTAAGCACATCTATTGGTTTCCGTGGAAGCGTGGAAAAGTCTGATGTTATTGAAGGATTTGGAAATGCTCGATTTGGCGCATATGGAAAGCTGGCCTTGCCTGAGAGGTCAGTGAACAACCTCTGCTACACTCCCCAGGCAGCTGGCTATCATACCAGTAGCAGATCTGCACTTGATTTGTTACTTCTCTATACCTGTGCATCTCCCTCACACACGCACACACAAGCTCTCAAATTCCCCAGTCAACCATCTGTGCTTAAAACAGATTTTATTCAAGGTACAAATATCATATGACCAGCCTATAAATATCAAATGAACAAACTGCTTGGAAAATATTTTCTCAGCTGTCCAAGAGTAAGAGGTACATTAAATGAATATGTACACACACACACTCTGTTTAACAAAATATACCCTAACACCAATTTGCTGTACTTTCTGCATAGGAAGAAACTGCAGATGCAAGTTTACACCAAGGATAGACTCACAATGCTGGAGCAACTCAGTGGGACAGACAGCATCTCTGGAAAGAAGGAACGGGTGATGTATCGGGTCGAGACCCTTCCTCAGACTGCTGTATTTTCTTTCTGTAATGGAAAAGCTCTGATGTATACAGCTTCATAGTTCTTCTGATGATTCCTTTTTGAATGGAGATACAAAATACTGTATCTAGAGTCAGAGTTGGCAGTCTGCAGTAACTCCCTGCCCTTGTTGCACACTACCCAGTTAGGATCGATCTGCATCGTCCCATTTGGAACTTCCTCAGGTCAGTCTCACTGATGGCACTGTTCTCGGGGCAGACATCATAGATATCTGGGATGTTGGTGTCAAAGTCGTCCTTGCAGTTGTCTCCTCCACTGTCACCATCGACATCGATCTGGTCAGGGTTGGGAACAAAACAGCAATTGTCCTTATCATCAGAAACGCCATCTGACTTCAGGAACTCAATTCAAAAGGTAAGAAATAAGGGAAATAAATAGACGTAAAGTTAAGAGAAAACAAAGAATAAACAATTAATTTCCATTGATTGCAAGCTCATTCAATGACATCCTATTTCATCTGACATGGACCATTCATCAAAAAGGGGCATATATCTTATATTACTAAATCTCTGATCTTGACCGCTTTTGGCTGACTGTGCTGTGATTTCTGAGAGAATGCCGCCACCTATGGCCGTCATTTTTGGCCACCTCGCTCAGAGCCCCCCTCCGCCGTATCAGTGCGGAGGATTTTTTCCGTCGATGAAAAATGAGAGAGATATTAATGTTTTTACAAAATTCCCCATTCTCTCTGCTGCCCCCGCTGGCAGCAGGGGAAGGGACTATAAAACCAGGAAGTGTCGTGCCTCACTCAGTCTCTGCCAGACCAGGAAGCGAGAGGGTCACGGCTCTCTGAGCGGCGAATAACACTGAACGCACGTCTACTCCACGGTGAGTCCCCTCGATGCGGCTGTAAAGAGGCTGCAGGCCTTTTTTAACAAGTTTGTGTTCACAAAATGAATTTTGGTTGTCGGGTGTCTGCAGCCCAATTGTTTGCCTCGCCTTTTTGACAGGTTTGTGTTCACAAAATGACTTTTGGTTGTCGGGTGGCTGCAGCCCAATGCTTGCCTTGGCTTGGCTTTTAAAATCGTTGCAACAGTTGGATGCCTGCCCAAGCATCCATTCGGCCCACAATGTCTATACTAGCCCTCTGGAAACCAGTACCTTCAGCCCGCAACACCCATACTAGCGCAACAGACAGCCCCCTCCCACTGGCGAGCAGTATTGGAATTGGTGGAGAGGTGGAATATTGTGTTGGTGACCAGCCCTCCCGTGTGATGCTTAGTCTAGTATAAATATATAAATATAGCCTGTTACTTGATGTCAAGTATCCCGATATGCTTTGGGAGAAATTTAAAAAACATAGCAAAATTCAGAATGTAGGGAAATAAAGCTGCTAGTATCTTGGCAGCATAGCCTTGAAAAGAACACTGAGCTTCTCTAGTCAGATAAGAGACAGAACTTGGATGAGTGACAAATTTAAAGAAAACTTTTGAAATAGCTTTTCGGTTTTAACAAATACTCTTTTGAACATTGAAAGAAAAACGAGTACAAAAACAGGTAAAATACACAAATTTAATCCGCGCGGAGTTAGCCAAAGTGCCATAGCCCCCTTGTTTCCAAAAAATCTTGCAAAACATTAGAGACGTCTCTCTGTATTAATTTTATATTTCCCTCCTTGTCTGACAAAAGCCGTTCTGTTTAAAATTAAAATCTTTGTTTCTATGGGAACCAATTTGCAGAATTGATGAAGAATTAGCAAGCTAGGAAATTCCCCTGGCAGATTTTGTGAACTAGGACTGGGAAGGTTTCCAAAAGTTGTCTTCTTTGTTGCAGTGAGAATTTAAAATGAACAAAGGGAGTAGTTCAATGTAATGGTGGGCGGGCTAATGTTCAAAATGGGAGTGGTCTGAGCTGTGATTGGACAGTGATCCAGATTGTGATTGGCCACTTCCCCCTTCTTCTATAGACAGTGTCGCCATTGCCAGACATAGGGTCTCGAAAGGCTCTCGAGAAGACCTTGAGAAGACTTACTGGTAGCAGGTTTGTTCTCTGATCTCTTATCAGCGCCTTCTTTCTCTGCTTTAGCCCATATCACCTCTTCCTCTGCCCACTAAAATTCCATCTGAAGTTCTTTCCATTCTTTTAATAGTTCTGACTTTATTCCACAATTCAATTCATCTTTTTACAAGCATAATTCATCCAACCACTATCTCGTGTCTCCACTCACTTCTTTTTTTT
>NC_045980.1:4465306-4475306 GCF_010909765.2 Amblyraja radiata
TCATATGCCTCCTACTGGTCAAGACACATTACTCAAATGTTTGGTCAATTTATAATATAAAATTCTATAATCCTTGTAAACAAATACACATATGGTGTACAGCTGTGTTTCCATCACTCTTATCCAAATTATTTCCATGTTTATCCAATCACCAAATCATTTCTTAGTACACAACTTAGTACACAAATTGTAACAAACTTTTTCAGCCTGTTAAGCCCAATCCTTTATTTGTAACAAACCTTTGCAGTCTGTAAAGCCCAATCTTGGCTATTCTCTCAGGCAGCAACTTCACAAGTCTTTTCAAAACACTGTCTCTTCACGACACATTGTCTTTCCAATACACTTAGTGACAAAAACTTAGTAGTCTGCCGTGCCTAATCCTTTATTAATTTCCAATACACAAGCCAATCCTTTACTCATTTCCAATACACAAGCCAATCCTTTATACAAGTGGTCTTACCTTCGCTGTCTGCTTCTAAAGATCTTGTCTGGAACCAGGCCAACCTCAGACTAAGGGACCTTAGTTTTTTACTGGGAGCTTCTTCGGGAGGCCAGACTGCAAATGGTCCGACTAGAGCTCAGTTTTCTCCCCTTCAGATCCCGGTCAACTGTACCCTTTTACTCAGTCATCTGTTGCTGGTTCCAGCTAGATCCCTGCCGACTACATCCAAATGTGAAAGTTTGTTTCTTAAAAAGCAGATAGCAACAACCGTTGAAGGTAGACCATGGCAATCTTTAATCAAGCGTTGTTCAGTGCTTCTCGGGCTCCCACTCACAGAACAAAGGACAGTTAGCACAATTATACATTTTTCTTATCAGTACACTCCTACCAAATCTGAATATGGCATGACTGAAAGATTCTGTAGCCTTTCACAATATAGGAAAGCTGGGTCCAAATCGAGCTCATCCAATGACAAGTTATTACTTATCTCTGGAGCGTCAGCTATATTTTTCAATCTTGTCTTCTTTATGGCCTTGAAGAAGCACATGTTATTACTGCAGGCTGCCATCTTAATGTCTTTATTGAAAAGACAACCTGTCCTCCATATTGTGTTTCATATAATTTACAAAGTCATTCAGACTTGGCACCGAGCCATTCTTTTGTTCTACTAGATCATGCTTTTGTAGAAGAACGACTCCACTTTAGATTTGACTATTAGATTTGACTATTAGCTCTTTCAAATAGACCTTGCATTACAGATCAACGATTCTGAACAACACTCTTTTCCATTTTTATGATGCAGATGCACCATAGAAAGCATTTTATCAGGATGCATCACAGCTTGGTTTTGGAACACAAAAAGCTGGAGTAACTCAGAGGGACAGGCAGTAATTATGGAGGGAAGGAATGGGTGACGTTTGGGGTCGAGACCCTTCTTCAGACCCTCCTTCTCTCCAGAGATGCTGCATGTTCCGCTGAGTTACTCCAGCTATTTGTCTCTATCTTCAGTTTAAACCAGCATCTGCAATTCCTCCCTGCACATTTGGTTTGGGAACAGCTCCATCCAAGACCGTAAGAAATTGCATCGAATTGTGGACGTGACCCAGACCATCCTCCCTTCTATTGACTCTATTTATACCTCCCACTGCCTCGGCAAGGACAGCAGCATAATCAAGGACAAGTCACACCCTGGCCATTTCTTCCTCCCCTCTCCCATCAGGCAAAAGTTATAAAAGTGCGAAAACGCACACCTCTAGATTCAGGGACAGTTTCTTCCCAGCTGTTATCAGGCAACGGAATCATCCTACCACAACCAGAGAGCAGTGCTGAGCTACTATCCACCTCTTTGGAGACTCTCGGACTATCTTTGAATGGACATTGCTGTCTTTACCTTGCACTAAACGTTATTCCCTTAACATGTATCTATACACTGTAAACGGATCAATTGTAATCATGTATTGTCTTTCTGCTGACTGATTGGCACGTAACAAAAGCTTTTCACTGTACCTCGGTACACGCAGCAATAAACTAAACTAAACTGAACTGAACTGAAAGATTTATATAGCAAATAGATAAAATCGTTCAATGAATTTCTTTTTAAAATTGTGTTCCAATTACTTTCCTCCAGAACTGCTTGAGGTTCTGCCTGAAAATCAATCTTCATCATTTGGAAAGCCCAAGCCAATATTGAAGGATTAACCAACTATCACAAGTTCAGTATTAAACCTATACTTTAACTAATATTTTTCTCTATTATTACACAACTCTGTTACAAAAATTGAAGTGGATTTCTTCAGGGTAACATAATTTCTGTTACCAATAAATGTTGTAAGTACAAGTTGGCATGAAGAAACATCTTTTTGTCAAGGGTATCTTCTCAGTGCCGTTATGTTAACTCTCAACATAACATCTCTCAGAGGAAATTTATCAGACCATTATCCACAAGTTACAGCATTACAATTTTACTCAAAAGCTAGAAGTTGAAAAGTCTGCAGAAAATGTCATTACACTGAAGTATTGGCGTGAAAGGCAAATGTTACAGATCGATCTTCTGTTGTAGAAACAGTCTAATTTTCACTTCCAGCAAAATCAATGAAAATGAAAATCAGGCACTTTGGATAAAGGACAACCAATCTCGAACAACAGTAGTTTTACACTCCAGCAGCAACTTGAAAATCTACCACAACTTCTCTAAAAGGTAGCCTGTCCTTTTTCTTTAATTTTACAGACGCTATGGTTTCCCAATGTGTACAATATGTACTTTTTCCTTTCAATGATTTTACACCAGTTCCAGTAAGTGAGTCTTTTACCAGCAACCAATCATCAAGTCCTACTTACTCTGTCTGAAGAGGACACGAGAGTAGATCGAGCATCTGGAGTTACTGCCAAGGGCTTGATTGGGGCAGCAGTTAAAGAAATAAGTGAAGCATTCTTTGTCCAGAATAACACAAAAAGCTGGAGTAACTCAGCGGGACAGGCAGCATCTCTGGAGAGAAGGAATGACGTTTGCTTCACTCACCCCATGAGAGGTAGCCGATCTTCATGACTTGAACCACCATCTCCTCTCCAGTATTGTAACTACAATAAAGGTGACCTAGTGTTTAGCGGTAGCTATTCTCCCTCTTTCTCACATCTGCCAATGCTTATAAATGTCTCTTAAGCTCTACCTGACATCCTTTAAACAAAAGTCCTCAATGGACTTCTGTGCTTGCTCTTCCCGCAATGACTTGCAAAGCAGAAACTTGCAATAGTTTTCTTCCTGGTTCCTCAATTTTTACATAATTGAATCCATCTTTTAACATGCGTCCTTATTCATTACTTCCTTTGGGCAAAGTGAAAGCTAGTGAATACTTTGCATTATCCAACAACATCTGATAGAAATGTGTGTATTCAGTGGTGAGCATCAAATAGCCAATTAATTCCTTAGAAGGTTTTGAGGAGCTTCCCAAATATATACCATGATATGGCAGTGTATGTTTAGTTTAGTTTATTATTGTCACATGCACCGAGGTACAGTGAAAATCTTTTTGTTGCGTGCTATCCAGTCAACGGAAAACCTACACATGATGACAATCAAGCCGGCCTCAATGTACAAATAAAATATAAAGTATATAACGTTTAGTGCAAAATAAAGTTCTCCAATGAGGTAGATGGGAGGTCAGGACCACACTATCGCTGGTGAGAGAACATTTCAGTTGCCTGATATCAGCTAAGAAACTGTCTCAGAATCTGGAGGTGTGCGTCTTTAAACTTCTGTACCGTTTGCCCTATGGGAGAGGGGAGAAGATGGAGTGACTGGGGTGTGGCTGGTTCTTGATTATGCTGGTGGCCTTGCCGAGGCAGTGTGAAGTGTGGATGGAGTTAATGGAAGGGAGGTTGGTTTACTTGATGGTCTGGGCTAAGTCTACAACTCTCTGCAAATGTCTTGCGGTCTTGGATGAACCCGTTCCTAAACTACGTCAAAGTCAAATGTATTTGTCACATGCACCAACTAAGGTGCAGTGAAATTAATTTGCCAGCAGCGATACACTTAAAAAAAGAACACACAATACACAATAGAATTGAACATAAACATCCACCACAACATTCTTCACTGTGGTGGAAGGCAACAAAGTTCAGCCAGTCCTCCTCCTTTGTTCATCTGTGGTCAGAGCCATGAACCCTCCATAGTCGTCGCTACGGACAGCCCGATGTACAGACCCTCTCGTCGGGATGATCAAACCTCCGATGTTGGGACGGTCAAACACACTCCGCGGCTTGGAGCGCCCGAATCGGCACTTTCTTGCCAGACACCGCGGCTTCAGGATGTTATAGGCCACAGGCCGGCGTTTGCTGTTCTCCGGCGATCCCCGGCAAGGGGTCGCAGGCTCCGGATGGTAAGTCCATGCCACACCCACGGTTAGAAGCTCCGCAGACCACAGCCCCATGATGCCAAGGTCACCAGGCCATGGATCGGAGCACTCCTCTCTGGCGACCCCCGGCAAGGGTTTGCCCGCTCCGCGATGGAAAAGTCCATGCTGTGCCCACTGCAGAAGCTCTCGGGCCCGACTCCGGGAAAGGCAGCTCCAATCCATGTTGAGGGGAGGCGGGGAAGCGACATGGAAAAAGTCGCCTCTCCATCGAGGGTGACTGAAGAACGGTTTCCCCCTTCCCCCCCCCACACAAGACACACCGAGAAACACCCAAAACAAACACTTAGACAAACCAAAAAAAACAAACAATGTTGAAATAACGGACACGCTGCTGGCAGGGCAGCCGATGCAGTGCCCCCAACCGACCGACCAGCGATGCATCCTCATAACGTGCTTTCTACGCCGCATCTGTAGAGGTTGGTGAGGGTTGTTGGGGACATGTCAAACTTCCTAAAGGGGCTGTCCCACTGCGGCGACCTAATTGGCGAGTTTAGAAGAGTTTAGGAGAGTTTGAAAAAATGTCATGTTGAAGACCTCCTTCGACTATGTTGAAGACCTCCTTCGATTATGTTGAAGACTAGCTTGAACCAGTTTCGGGAAAATTGGACACCGAATAGTGGAGAGTGAAGACGACCTCCTTCGACCTCCCTTCGATCTCCCTTCGATCTCCCTTCGACTATGTTGAAGACTATCTACGACTACCTTCGACTACCTTCGATTACCTTCGACTACCCTCGATTACCTACGACTAACATGCCAACCTACTACGACCTACTTCGACTAAACCTACGAGTAAAAAAAGTATTGATTTTTCCCATGGCAACCTTTTTTTACTCGCGGGCATTTTTCAACATGTTGAAAAATACGCCGCAACCTAGCTGAGCCCTTGAGTACGCGGGGACTACTCTCGAGCATGAAGGAGAGTAAAAGACCTCCATTACAAAGACCTCCTAGAACCTCGTGTCGACCATGCTGCGAGTATGAGTCGAGGGCAAACTAGTCTGAACTCGCGATTATGTCGCCACAGTGGGACAGCCCCTGAAGCCTTCTATGGGATCAATTGGCTATTTGATGCTCACCAGTGAATTCACACATTTCAGATTCAGATTCAGATTCAGATTCAAACTTTATTGTCATTGTGCAGTGTACAATACAGAGACACTGAAATGCAGTTAGCATCTCACCCAGAAGTGGGAACACAGAATAATGGAACAGTAAATATATATATGTATATACAGTAGCGGTAGTGCAATTTCCGGGGGGGGGGGGGAGATCAGTCACTGGGGGAAGGAGTGTCCGAGGGGGAGTGGGGGGGGGGGGGGACACTGACAATCACCAAGGTGCAGAGTTAAGTAGGGTAACAGCCGCAGGGAAGAAGCTGTTCCTGAACCTGCTGGTCCGGCAACGGAGAGACCTGTAGCGCCTCCCGGATGGTAGGAGGGTAAACAGTCCATGGTTGGGGTGAGAGCAGTCCTTGGCGATGCTGAGCACCCTTCGCAGACATTGCTTGCTCTGGACAGACTCAATGGAGGGGAGTGAGGAACCGGTGATGCGTTGGGCAGTTTTCACCACCCTCTGCAGTGCCTTCCGGTCGGAGACAGAGCAGTTGCCGTACCATACTGTGATACAGTTGGTAAGGATGGTGCAGCGGTAGAAGTTCACCAGAATCTGAGGAGACAGATGGACCTTCTTTACTCTCCTCAGGAAACGAGACGCTGGTGAGCCTTCTTGACCAGAGTTGAGGTATTGTGGGTCCAAGAGAGGTCATCGGAGATGTTGACCCCCAGAAACCTGAAGCTGGAGACACGTTCTACCTCCATCCCATTAATATGGATGGGGGTGTGCGTGCCGCTCATAGACCTTCTGTAGTCCACAATGAGCTCCTTGGTCTTCTTGGTGTTAAGGGCCAGGTTGTTGTCAGCGCACCATGCTGCTAGGAGCTGGACCTCTTCCCTATAGGCCGACTCATCGTTGTCGCTGATGAGGCCATTCACCTTTTCACGTTGTATCTTCTGCATACTTGATGATGATATTAGTACCATGTACAGGTGTGCAGTCGTAGGTGAAGAGGGAGTAGATGAGAGGGCTCAGCACACAGCCCTGTGGAATGCCGGTGTTCAGGGTGAGGGTTGAAGAGGTGTGGTTGTCTAACCTAACAGACTGGGGTATGTTGGTTAGAAAGTCCAGTATCCAGTTGCAGAGGGAGGGGTCGATGCACAGGTCGATGAATTTGATGATCAGTTTGGAGGGGATAATGGTGTTAAATGCTGAGCTAAAGTCGATGAACAGCATTCTCATGTAGGTGTCTCTGTTGTCGAGGTGGGAGAGGGCGGAGTGAAGTGCCGTGGAAATAGCATCCTCCGTACGCCTGTTCTTGCGGTAGGCAAACTGATAGCGGTCCAGTGTGGGAGGTAGGCAGCCTTTGAGGTGTGCCAGGACCAGCCTCTCGAAGCACTTAGTGATGATGGGAGTAAGTGCAACTGGGCGGAAGTCGTTCAGGCTTGCCGCAGTGGAGTGTTTTGGCACCGACACGATGGAGGTGGTTTTAAGGCACGTGGGGACAACTGCTTGGGCAAGTGACAGGTTGAAGATGTCAGTCCAGACGTCTGTCAGCTGCGCAGCACAGGCCCTGAGGACGTGCCCGGGGATGCTGTCAGGGCCAGCAGCTTTACGTGCATTAGTCCTACTCAGTGCCACGAATACGTCGTAGGGGGTGAGTGTGAGGGACTGGTGATCAGCAGGGAGCACAGCCTTGATAACCATCTCTTGATTGTCCCTGTCAAAGTGGCCATAAAAGTGGTTAAGGTCCTCAGGGAAGGAGGCGTCGCTGGATGTGGGGGTGGTGTTGGAGGGTCTATAGTCCGTGATGGCCTGGATGCCTTGCCACATGCGTCGGGGGTCGGAGTTGTTCTTGAAGTGCTCCTCGATCCTTAGCTTGTCCTTCTTGATGCCCCTCTTCAGGTTAGCCCTGGATGAACTGTAGGCTCGAGCAGTGCCTGACCTGAAAGCGGTGTCACGTGCCTTCAGCAGTAGCTTGACCTCTCTGTTCTTCCATTGCTTCTGATTCGGGAATGTGGTAATCCGTTTGAGGGAGGTGACACTGTTAATGGTGGAGTTGATAAAGTCCAGAACAGAGAATGTATACAAGTCAATGTCCGTGTGGGAGTCAAGGGTGGCCTGAGCTGCAAACACACTCCAGTCAGTGTTTCCAAAATGCTGCTGAAGTGTGGAGTCCACTCCCTCTGACCAAACTTTAACTGTGGGTTTAACACGTCTGATGAGTGGAGAGTACTTTGGGAGCAGGAACAATGAGAGGTGATCAGACTGTCCAAGGTGGGGGAGGGGAACGGCTTTGTAGGTTTCAGCCATGTTTGTGTAAACTTTGTCCAGTATCTTGTCTTCTCTAGTGGCGAAGGAGACATGTTGGTGGAATTTGGGGAGTACAGTCTTCAAGTTGGAGTGATTGAAGTCACCTGCAACAATGAAGGCTGCCTCGGGGTTGTGAGTCTGTTGTTTGCTAATGGCAGTATGCAGTTCTTTCATTGCAAGCTTGGCATTAGCATCAGGAGGGATATAGGCTGCAGTCACAACAGTGAAAGTAAACTCTCTGGGCAGATAGAACGGTCTGCATTTAACCATGAGAAACTCTAGGTTAACTGAGCAGTGACTCTCGATGATGGTAGTGTCCATGCACCAAGCTTTATTGTCCAAGATGCTCCGCAGTTTGAGGAGCATCCTCCCCTCCAAGACCACCTTCAGTGAATCCAACTCCACCCCCGGGACGGAGCCAGCCTTCCTGATGAACTTGTTAATTCTGTTGCCGTCAGCAGCCTTCGACCTGCTACCCCAGCACACGACAGCGAAGGAGATGGCTCCGGCCACCACCAATTGGTGGAACATCTTACTGCAGATGTTGAAGGAGCGGAGCCTCCTCAGAAAGTACAAACAGCCCTGTCCCTTCTTATACAGTGCCTCAGGTAAACTCTCCAAGGTACGTACTCCTTGGCAAACTGTACATCCAAACCCTTGATGGAGACAGGGGACAGGGGTGTTCCTCTCCTCCTAAAGTCCACCACTAACTCCTTAGTCTTGTTGACTGCAGGTGATTCAGCCCACACCACTCAACAAAGTCATTGACTACACCTCTGTATTCAGCTTCCCTCCCAGATGTTGTTGGACTCACTAGCTTTTCACTTTAACCGGTGAAAGAACTGGAGAGAGAAACAGAAGACACATACTCTGAACATTTACTTCCCACTTCCATTGGCATTGCTCACCTGACACATTTCTGATTAAACCATTCAACACTTTTAAATTAGCCCTTTGCATCCAATTCCCATTGAATTGCTGTTCTGCTCTCTCCATACCAATGCCAATGGAACTTCTCCCCAGGCCCTGAGCATTCGAGCTATCTTGCAGGTCACCCCCTCTGCGAGTACGCATCTGCATTATTGTCATAAGGTCCTAAGGTCAAAAGGGATAGGAGTAGAATAGGCCATTTGGCCCATCAAGTCTACTCTGCCACTCAATCATGGCTGATCTATCTCTCCCTCCTAACCCCATTCTCCTGCCTTCTCCCTGTAACCTCTGACACCCGTACTAATCAAAAATGTATCTATCTCTGCATTAGAAATATCCACTGACTTGGCCCCCACAGCCTTCCCTTTGCCAGACATTTTGGAAAGTTCATGGCAGGGGAAATCCTGAAATCACCCAGAAATCCCTTGTCAGATGTCCAATCAGTTACTGGATTTGTATTTGATTTGGTTCCCAATTGCATCTATTTCATGCTTTCATATTCACATTCCCTACATCTCCTCACTGGAGTATAACCTTTGAAAAGTACACAGAGATTATAGCTTAGCCCTATGTTTCACTTCACATTATAACTTCTTAAACCTGTCAAACACAGTGACAGTAAATCATTCCCCTTCTGAGTGGTATTGGTGTGGTGTACAGTTAAACGCTAATTCAGAAGGAAGGTTATATATAAACAGGTAGAAGCAATTTTATTTCACCTCGCTCATCTTTTTGAAATATATCAGGACAGGGAATGGGCGGGCTGCAACCTTGAAATAAGCAGCCTTTATCTGGCTTCATTCCTACATGCAATGCAGGGAAATTAATTACATTAGGGATTATTAACGTTCGATATTCACCGATCTGATAATTTTATTTGTGTGTAGCTGCATGACTCTTCTGCGGTCAATACAGTTCTGCTGTCGCTTCAAACATCAATGCAGTAAATTGGTGCATTTCACCTCCCAGACATAGGCAGCATGAGGAGTTACGCAAGTTGTTGTCGAGAGGCAAATTACAATACCAAGACCACAAGCAATTATCCCAGAGCCCGATATAAAATGTCGAGTTCATAGCCAGTGTTCATCGCAACCTTGGCAATTTATTTGTTATAAGCATAACGTTGAATTACAACATTCAAAGTTATAAATGATGTAAATGTAGTAGCCTTCTTGGGCAGTTCCTTGCAGTCAATGATGAGTTGTTTAAATTATAGTTCTGGGGGCTTTTGAAGGGAGTCATGAATCGAGTGTGGGGACGGCAAACTCAGCCACAGAGGTGGAATGTGATAAGCAGCTGGGTTGGAATGTCACGCACTCCTTCTGTTGCTTTCAATCAGCCTCCATGT